>NC_043014.1:40739652-40749652 GCF_006345805.1 Octopus sinensis
TTCTCCAGATTAAGACCAACAGTTTATTAGAATTAATAACTAGACATTTCTAGACAAAGCTGTCGTCAAAACAACCAACTCAGAAATCATTTGTTCTTTGTTTCATCCTTCGAAAGCTGACATTTGTTTACACACAGATAATGAATGGAATCAATAAACCTCTGGCCTTTCTGGACAAAGATGTTATTCAAATAAAAGAAACTGCTTAAAAATACAACCTTTCCCGAAACTAATTTGCTCTTTGTTTAAACATTTACCATGTACACACATAAACACACGCACACATACACATAGATTAAAAAAAAACAAATAGGTGGACACACATCTTAATGGGTCACTTCCAAAACTCACTTATTCTTTACCCAACCCCCGGATTCAAGTAAATAAATTTATCAAGAATGTTTAAATTCAAATTCTTTATGATACATGTGTGTAGATTGTGAATTTTATGTTTTCATATTAAAAGTGAAAATGAAGAAAAAATTTTCATCATTGGACACTCTTTTATTTTTGGGAAGGGAAAAACACTGCACAAACAGCAAAAAAGATATGTTGGGTTTATGGGGATAGTGCCACAACTGAAAGTACTGTTTGTAAGTGGATCCCTAAGTTCAAAAGCAGAAATTTTGATCTGGAAGACAAAGAATATTCCAGCTGGGCCGCAGTCATTGATGATGACAACTAAGCTCTACATGATTGAGGAATGGCAATTAAATATTGGGTCAAAAAAACATAGGGAAGTGATTCCCTGTAGATTTATATACAGACTTATATTAGGCACTTTGAGACTTATCCTTGAGAATAACACATTCACAATAGGAAAAAAATTATCTTCAAATTACAGACACAGCAATTGGAACCAAATCTGTTTCAGTAATTCAGTAATGGGATACTTAGAACAAAAACTGTATGAAAGAGTAGAGGAAAATTATGGCATTAACTTTAAGAGATATGTTAAGAGAAAGATATCTTGATGATTATTTCTAATTTGGACAAATTCTGTAAATATTTTGAAAGAATTCAGTGTCCTTCTGAACAATGTATATCATCATCATCATTGTTCGACCGTGGTCGAGACAATGGAATTTACTATGCTACGCCAGACTTCACAGTCCATCATAGCATTATGGAGGTCCTGTTGCTGGATGCCTGTATCCCTGGAGATTACATAGGAGAGTGTGCGCCCTCTGGTATTGTGAGTTGATGGCTTCCAGAGGAGAAGAGTAGAAATTGCCTCGTTTTCAGCTCTACAGCAATGCCCAGCAAACTGGACTCTCCTACCTTTCACAAGAGATGATACAGGTGGTAGTTTCCCATATATTTGTACACCTAAGTTTGAAATTTACAAAGGAGATGAACAATACAAAATTATCGTTTCTTGGCTATAATGGTAATTAAAAATAATACCAATATCACAATAGATATATATTACAAGCATACAGAAAGACCTCAGTATCTAAACTTTAAATCATGCTATTCAACACATACAAGACATATCTCATACTGTCACACAGGAAATTTTGTACAATTATCTGTATATATAAAAGGCAGGATGTGTGCGTGTGTGTGTGTGTGTACGTGAATGTAATTTATGCATTTCCACAAATTAACACGCATGTCGCTCCAATTTTAGGAGAACATTCGTCATGACCCTAGCTGTATTTTCGTCAACTTATTTTTCCCAGAGGCACCAGCGAACAGCAGTAAAAATAAATTTTCAACCAAAACTTAACAATTTTCAAGTCGGAGAAATCACCATTGTTTGCAAACAGGAATTAAGTTCCCTTCTAGCAACGAGTAAGTTTTTGTTAAGACTTTTGTTATTTTTTTTCCATCAAGGAAAAAAGAGTTTTGTTGATATATGGGCAACACACATACACAAAATGAACATGTATGCATACAAAAACATGTATGCAATAGGTGTATGTGTGTGTTGCCCATATATATATATATATATATATATATATATATATATAAACCAATTTCAGTGGATTTCACCCAAATTTGATGTCGATATTACTTAGTTTGGTTTGAAATAAAGAACTTGATTAGCTCAATAATCCTAACTTAATCCCAGGTAAAGCCGGGTTATACTGCTAGTTAATGATATAGATACCAAGGGCAAACAACTCATAGAACTCAAGACATTTCTACTCAAGCAAAAATATCCACCCCTACTGATAGAAAATGATATACAATATGAAAAAAAAATACCAGGAATATCCATAAGTATATCTGGATTAGGGATACTTTGGGATAGAGGTCACTGATGGATTTTGTTATTGTCTCAGACTTCTTTAATCCAGTGCTGGACGTTTGTATAAAAAGAAGGGCTGAGTTGTCAATTGATCACTATCTATTTGTCTGTAACTGGAGACAATCTCCAGCAGAGAAAACTCACAAGACTGGTAAATTCAGTGTAACTTATCGAATAAAGTGGAAAGCCCAAGCAGATGGGGGATCAGAAACAAATATGCAGACAAAACTGCATCAAATTTCAAAGACTTTTCTAAACAGGCCAAGGATGTTAAAACAGAGTGGAGTTTTTTTTTTTTTTTCAGTTCCTTCTTTGGCTGTACAATAATGCAGACAAAAGCAGTTTGGTGTGGTACCAAGTGGTAAAAGAAATTCCTGGTTTAACCAGGAAGTTAAAGGTGTCAAAGAGGTTTACAAAACTTTGGCTTGGAAACAAGTCTCCCCCCTTGTACAAGTGGTATACTAAGGCATGGAAAGTAACAGCAGAGACAATAAAAATGTCTGTCTAAGGTTAAGTTATGGGAGAACTCTGTGGTTAAGCTGAACTCTGACTATATATTATCCAATAAAGTATTCTGGCTGACCATCTGCTGACTTGTAACAAGAAACCCTCTTACACCTGTCATTTAGAACTCAGCTGGGGCTCATCTCTCTACAAAAAAGAGCATTCTTAGGAAGTGGAGAGAATACTTCACTGATCTCTTAAATCAAGTCATGAAAAAAAATCTTCTGGTGGACACTATATGCATCTAGAAATCAAGATTAACTTCACAGAGGCTGAAGTTATAGGGGCAATTAATGTAACAAATGTAACAAGGCCACTCACTAGAGAGGATGAGATTTGGCCTGAGATGATAAAAGCCTTAAATAGAGAAGGTATTCTTTGGCTGACTCATGTATGCCAGGTGGCTTGGACCTTTGGAAATACACTGAAGCAATGATGATCTGGGGTGGTAATCACAGTACTTTTTAAGGGAGACAAATTCTTGCTTTGTAGACCTTGAAAAGGCATATGACTTCATGCTGCAGGACATGCTGAAGAGGGATTTGCAGGAATTTGGGATTAATGGGCAGCTTTTGTTGCCACAAAGTCCCTATACAATTGTCCAGATGTTTGTGTTAGGATAAATGGTGCTTTGTTGAAAGCTTTTAATGCCGATGTTGGACTTCAGCATGGATGTATCTAGTCACCTCTCCTTTTTTATAAGTTTTATGAACTGAATTGACACATGCGGGAGAATATATAAAAATCTATATGCAGGAATCCTCTGTGTTATGGAAGTAATGTGCTCCTGAAAATCTAAATGTCATATGAAATTTCATGAAATTAGAATGAAATTAATTTTCCAATGATTTTCCTGTTATAAAGTAAGAATGACAAATTTTTAAAGAAAAACACAATAAAAAAAGAAAGAAAAGAAGACAAATAACATGGCCAATTTTATGCACGAAAAAAAAAATTTCTAAACATACACAGCACTACATGTAGACATAAAAGCATTTGAAGAGAAATACATTGGAGAATAAATAAGAAATGTCATATTGTAATAAGGTATAAGGCAGCAAGATGGCAGAATTGTTTGCATGCCGGACAAAATGCCTAGCAGCAGTTTGTCTGTCAAATTCTACTGAGGTTGAATTTGTTTTTTATCTTTTTGGGGTCAATAAAATAAGTACCAGTTGAGCACTGGGGTTGATGTAATCAACTAAGCCCTTCTCCTGAAACTGCCACCCTTGTGCCAAAATTTGAAATCAGTATTGTAAAAAGGTGTAACAGGATGAGAGATCCCTGCACTGGATGGGTGCAGCTCACATCCTTTACATTAAATATTAATCGAAGGAAAGAGTCAAGATTTCTGATTAACTTCAACAGTATAAATACTTATTCTTTGATTTGCAATATAAACATTTCCTTCCTCCGGGCGAATCGGCAGCCTAGGAGCTTATCGGCAGTAGTCAAGTGGAGTGAGCCAAATCCTGCCCGTTCAAGCATAGCGGAGAGGCGCCACGAGGTAGCTGCTCGAGAGAGCTGATGAAGACACGTCTGTCTTGTTCAGCTGCTGGCGTCCAAGAGAGTGATGCAAGAGAATTTCGCTGCTGCTAGTTTTCTGCACATGCGCATGAGGAAGCTTCAGGCAGGCCTCCTGGAAGACTCCAGCCCTGCGCATGCGTGCTGGAGATTTCCAAGATGGCGTCACTACAAAGGTATAGGCAGCGAGCTGGCAGAAATGTTAGCACATCGAGCGAAATGCTTAGCGGTATTTCGTCTGCCGTTACATGGTGAGTTCAAATTCCGCCGAGGTCGACTTTACCTTTCATCCTTTCGGGGTCGATAAATTAAGTACCAGTTATGCACTGGGGTCGATGTAATCGACTTAATACCTATGTCTGTCCTTGTTTGTCCCTTCTATGTTTAGCCCCTTGTGGGTAATAAAGAAATGGGTATAGGCAGCGAATTGGCGCAGTTGTTGAAGTGTCAGACAGAATACTTCAGTGTATTTGTCTTGACTCTCTTCACTCTGAGTTCAAATCCTACAAAGGGCCTGCCTTGTCACATTCTGGGTTACACTGAAGCTCCCTTAGAACTACATAGAGTTCATGTGCCTGTGTAGTGATTAGCCACTTGCATGTTAATTTCCTGAGCAAGCTGTTCCATTGATGGAATCAACAGGAAACACTCATTGTTGTAACTGATGGAGGGCCAGTTATGTTGAACTTCTTCCAGAAGTCTCTAAGGTTATCCTTCCTTTCAGTTCTTTCATAATTTGCTTGAAAGTTCTCAGATAATATGCCATGAAGTTAGCCATCATGCCTTGATCCATTGGCCGGAGCAAAATTTGTTCTCTTGATATGACTTATCCTTTTCTTACTGAGCTGGCAGAAACGTTAGCATGCTGGGCGAAATGCCTAGCGGTATTTCGTCTGTTGTTACGTTCTGAGTTCAAATTCCGCCGAGGTCGACTTTGCCTTTCATCCTTTCGGGGTCGATAAATAAAGTACCAGTTTTGCACTGGGGTCGATTTAATCCCTTTTTCTGTCCTTGTTTGTCCCCTCTATGTTTAGCTTCTTGTGGGCAGTAAAGAAATATATATTAGCAAGTTCATTTAATTTCAGTGGGTAGGTGGCTTGATGCATTGTATAAAAGGAGCAAATGCTGCATTGGAAATATTATGTCTAGCATTGAACCTTTCAGCAAAAATGTTTGTAAACTACGCTTTGAAAAGGCTCTTATAAGAAATGACTTCTGCTGAATCAGAAGTACATGAAGTTTTGCCTCACTCTTGAAAGTCCTTGGGTTTTCAGAGTAATATCTGAATGTTTGTTTCTTCTTGAGCCATGCCTGGCTCATAAGGGCTGGTTTCCTGGTTTCCTTGGCATATAGGTTCTTCACCCGGATGGGACATTGGTCTTTGGATAGGCCTCTGAGCAGTTATCATCATGACAACTTTCTCTGTCATAGTCAATGCAACAATCACACGGTACACACCTTCCTTCCAAGCAGAAATTAGCTTGGTGAGCTGCAAGATGCAGGAGGAAAGAATGAGAGCAAGTTGTGGTGAAAGAATCAGCAGAAGTTCGCCATTACCTTCTGCCGGAGCCACCTGGGGCTTAGGCGTTTCGCTCATAAACACACACATCACCCTTTCTGAGATTTGAACCTGCGATCCCTTGACCGCGAGTCTGCTGCTCTAACCACTAGGCCATGTGCCTCCACAATATCTGAATAGGCAACTCTGATATCATATCATCAGTGATACGTTCTCCCAAAAGAAGTGTAAGACAATTCTTCATCATCATCATCATCATCATCGTTTAACGTCTGCTTTTCATGCTAGCATGGGTTGGATGGTTCAACTGGGGTCTGGGAAGCCAGGAGGCTGCACCAGGCCCAGTCTGATCTGGCAGTGTTTCTACAGCTGGATGCCCTTCCTAATGCTTGGATCCTTTAAATACTGGTGTTGATTTTTTTCTGCTTGAGAAACATGTTCTAGCAGGCATTAACTTCCAGAAAACTGTAGATTTATCAACGATGCATTTTGCTTAAGCAATGATGTTTTACAGTTGCTCAGGACAATTAGTAGCAATCTCTGTTTCAGCATCGACAGTCTCATCAGTTAGATTCATGTGAACATTAAAACACCTCTTAAACCTTCCAAATGACTAACATATTAGGCAAAAAAGCTTCTCATTAGAAATTTCTCCTTTCTTTTTCGGCAAATCGTCATAAAAACTTTTTGATTTTCCTTTTCTATGAATTACCGTCATGCTTATTCATATTATATCAAGTCTGATCCTCAATTTAACTACTCAGGAGTCATTCTATTTTAGGAATCACATTCATCATCATCGTTTAACGTCCGTTTTCCATGCTAGCACGGGTTGGACGGTTCGATAGGGGTCTGGGAAGCCAGGAGGCTGCACCAGGCTCCAGTCTGATCTGGCAGTGTTTCTACAGCTGGATGCCCTTCCTAACGCCAACCACTCCGTGAGTGTAGTGGGTGCTTTTTACGTGCCACCAGCACAGGTGCCAGGGGAGGCTGGCAGCATCCACAATTGGTTTGTGCTTCTTACGTGCCACCGGCTCAGAAGCCAGTCAAGGCGGCGCTGGCATTGGCCACGTTTGGATGGTGCATTTTATGTGCCACCGGCACAGGTATCACAACTACTATTTCCATTTTATATTTATTTCGATGTTGATGTACTTGACTCAGTAGGTCTCCTCAAGCACGGCAGGTCATGTGCCACCGGCACAGAAGCCAGTCAAGGCAGCGCTGGCATCGGCCACATTTGGATGGTGCTTTTTACATGCCGCCGGCACAGGTATCGTAACAACAATTTCCATCTGATATTTATTTTGATATTGATGTACTTGACTCAATAGGTCTCCTCAAGCACAGCAGGTCACTATGAAAATATAAGTTCCTAGCTGTTAACAGAATAGCTTCATGAGCACTTGACTTAATTTACTCTCTATGGTCACATATTTGTTCTTATTCTAGATGTTGTGAACTTTTATGTTTTGGCAATGTGGCTTATTTTTCTTCTATGGAATTGTACCTTTATAAATCATGAAGCTCAATATCCAGTATAGTCCATTTGCATTTCCGTTTCACACTATTGTCTTCAGTTTCACTTGATGGCTTCTTTCCAGGCATCTTGACTCGTAGGTAAATCCAATAGTTGTAGTGATCAACATTTATCCATAACAAATATGCAGTAAAAAATATTGCATTAAGAACTGTTTTGTGAGAGCAAAAAAATTGTTAGGTGGGAAGAAGTACTATATGATTACAATTAGTTGAAGGGTTACCAGGTTCAAGATTATTTTATCCATAACCTTTACATTCTACTCTTTCTTTCAAGCACACACATACTCTGTTGCATTGATATACAACATATGTAGCTACAGACATTTAAATTTGCCCTAAAGAGCTCTGACTTAACACCATCAAGGTGCTTCAAGGAGACAAATAGCCTCACCGGGAAGAGGAGTAAGAGGCTTTAGTGACTCGAGTTGAAACTTTGTTGGACAAAAGGTAAGAGGCTTAGTGCCTCATTTTGTAAGGACATTATGTCCATGGTTGAATAATTGTAAGAGGTTCAATACCTCATTTTGTGTTATTTTTATAAAAATAAAAAAGAGAACAATGTTTTCGGGAAGCAGCAATCGTCAGGCATTTTCTGCCTTCCCCTATCAATCATCTTTTCATTTTTCATTCATTGTCATTTGTATTTTTGTCCAGCCCGCAGCTATTTCTTTGTAAGGCTTTTGTAGCCAATTTTTATGAAATAAAGTAGTTTGCTGCTTACCAACCACGTGGTTCCGGTTTCAGTCCAACTGCGTGGCATCTTGGGTAAGTGTCTTCTACTATAGCTTTGGGCCAAACAAAGCTTTGTGAGTGGATTTGGTAGACAGAAACTGAAAGAAGCCTGTCGTATATGTGTGTGTGTGCATGTGTTTGTATGTCTCTATTTGTCCCCACCATCATTGCTTGACAACCAATGTTGGTGTGTTTATGTCCCCGTAATTTAGAGGTTGGCAAAAAGAGACTGATAGAATATGTACACACATATATATGCACTTGCCTGCACTCACACAATTCCTGTTAGGCACAATTGCTGTTAGGAAAGATTCCTTTCTTGAGTTGTCAGGAAAGGTTTAAATTCCAGATATTCCTCACACCATTGAGTACTTTGCAAGTAAGGACCTCTACAATGCACCTTGATGTATGTACTTCTCCAACTTTCCCAGGAGACACATCCATCACACTATGACACATTTGATTCCTCGCAAGAGTGAGAAGGAGAAAGATGTAATATATATTCTTCTACTAAGATTATCAGTGGTAGCAATCGAAATTAGTTTGGCAAAAATCTTGTCAAATAACAACCATAAAAAATGATCCCTGAAAAGAAAAAATATTTCCAAAAATGATCTTTTACTCTATAAATTTTCCTTGATAAAAAAATTAGTTGCTCATAGAAATAGGAGAGCAAGAGAAAACATGCAGCAGAATAATTTCAAAAAATTCTTACCGTAAAGTTACTATTCCTGCATAAAGCCAACAGACTTTTATTTAAATCGTTCCAGTTGATCAAAGCTGTTTGTTGACTAGTTGACTGAAGACGAAACTGAAAGTATAAAACGAAACAATACTGTAGAGTAAAGATTGATTTCAAGTATAGGAATTATATTATCTATAGATAATTACAAGAACAAACATACATGTGTGATTGTGTAAATTACTACAGTGGAGGCGCAATGGCCCAGTGGTGTTAGGGCAGCGGACTCGCGGTCGTAGGATCGCGGTTTGATTCCCAGACGGGCGTGGTGTGAGTGTTTATTGAGCGAAAACACCTAAAGCTCCACGAGGTTCCGGCAGGGATGGTGGTGATCCCTGCTGTACTCTTTCACCACAACTTTCTCTCACTTCTTACTTCATGGTTTTTGTTGTACCTGTATTTCAAAGGGCCGGCCTTGTCACTCTCTGTGTCATGCTGAATATCCCCGAGAACTACGTTAGGGTACACGTGTCTGTGGAGTACTCAGCCACTTACACGTTAATTTTACGAGCAGGCTGTTCCGTTGATCGGATCAACCGGAACCCTCGTCGTCGTAACCGACGGAGTGCTTCCAAATTACTACAATAGTAAATGCTAGGTTTGAACTCAGGATTTCAAATTAGGTTTCAACTGTCTTACTTACTTAGCTATAACAGCAACTACATCATCATCATCATCATCATCATTTAACGTCCGCTTTCCATGTTAGCATGGGTTGGATGATTTGACTGAGGACTGGTGAACCAGGTGGCTGCACCAGGCTCCAGTCTGATTTGGCAGAGTTTCTACAGCTGGATGCCCTTCCTAACGCCAACCACTCCGAGAGTGTAGTGGGTGCTTTTACGTGCCACTGGCACAAGGGCCAGTCTGGCAGTACTAGCAACAGCCACGCTCAAATGGTGTTTTTTACATGCCACCTGCACAAGCCAAGGAAATTGGACTTGGTCTGTGTTGGCAACAATAAGTCTATTGGAAAATTCATTGAAGTGTTTAAGTTTAATTATCACAAGTGAATTTGGTCCTCATTCTCTGAGAGTGAGGGAGAAGAAAATGTAGTGGTTATTTGAGCTGTAGGTAAATAAATAGCAAAGGAATTGAAGTTGAAGGCAATATATGGGGTGGAGGAGGAAAAGTTTTGAAGTTGGTGGGACAGATCAAAAGTGAGAGGTTGTGCAGGAGG
>NC_043014.1:40754652-40777152 GCF_006345805.1 Octopus sinensis
ACATTACAAAACATTTTTTCAATATTTAACACACTTCAATATTGTAAAAATTTTTTAAAAAATACAATAATAAAAAAATGTGAAAATCAGACCATGTAACTTTATTCTATATATATATATGTGTGTGTGTGTGTGTGTGTGTGTGTTTGGTGTGTGTGTTTGCATTTATTGAGTTGAGTTTATTATTTCCATATATATTGAGGGATGCAGAAAATTTTA
Organism: Octopus sinensis; assembly: GCF_006345805.1. Lineage (NCBI taxonomy): Eukaryota > Metazoa > Mollusca > Cephalopoda > Octopoda > Octopodidae > Octopus > Octopus sinensis. The sequence goes on from NC_043014.1 coordinate 40,754,872, forward strand.
TTCCTGCAAATCCTTTAGTGACTCCTATTCATATTAAGCCTGAATGAGATTTTGTAAAAACTCCTCACTTTCATTTATGTTTATCATGTTTAATATGTATTAAAAAAGTGCATAAATTTTGAAATTTATTTATAATTTTATTTTCATTCCTGTTGGACCCCAATTATTTGTCCATGACAGCTTTTTTTTTCAATTTGGCAGCAATCATTTTCTTTACCTCCATCCTGAAGATGGAGCAATTATTTAGCTGAGCTTAAGGAACACATTCAGTTAGCAGTGCAGGAGCTAACTCCTGAAATGCTTAAAAATGTGTTTCACAATACTAAGGAGAGATTTCAAGTATGCAGGGATACAGGTATGTTGAAAATTTTCAATAAAAGTTTGACATAAGATTTATAAATCTATTTGTTTTGGTAATAAACTTAAAATTCTGTCAGTTTTTATAATTTGCTCAATTTCAGGAACACCCTGTATGGTGTAGCGTTGTTAATTGTTGCGTTGCTTAAGTAAATATTAGAATCAACAGTTTTCTTGCTGTAAACATCTCATCTTTTTGTTAAGCATATTGTATCAAGGAGTTTATTATCCAAAATGTATCTCCCCTTTATAGGCGTGGCTGTATGATTGAGAAGTTTGCTCTCCAACCATGTAGCCTTGGGTTCAGTCTCATTGTGCAGAATTTAGTAAAATAACTTAGTTATCATTTCATTCTTGTTCTACCCTTAGACCCCTTTTCAGTTGGTTCACTTTCAAGAATCCATTTTGCGATCCTTTCCTTTTGACATTCTAACAATATATCCACATTACTGAAATTGTGATCTCTAAATGCTTGACTCGGAGAGACTCCCTAATTGAGTAACATTACTCTAACCTTTCATTACTGTATTTATTTTGAGATGCTATGTGTTTCTTTCAATTACTTTAAATATAACAAAGAATTTAGTAAAATAACTTAGTTATCATTTAGCTTGTGTTAGGAACATAAATTGTGACTAAGGTTTGGTGGAAGATTTTAATTCAAGACTTATGGAAACAAGACATTTCTACTCAGAGCCAGAGCTGGTTTCAGCTGGGTTGGTAACAAAAGGGTTAATACTTCTTTTATTTTTCAAAATTAGGATAATCAAAATAAATATCAAATAGAAATAGTAGTTGTGATACCTGTGCCGGTGGCATTTAAAAAGCACCATCTGAACTTGACTGGTTTCTGTACCGGTGGCATGTATAAAGCACCAACCGATTGTGGCCACTGCCAGCCTTCCCTGGCATCTGTGCCGGTGGCATGTAAAAAGCACCCATTACACTCACGGAGTGGTTGGAATTAGGAAGGGCATCCAGCTGTAGAAACACTGTCAGATCAGACTGGAGCCTGGTGCAGCCTCCTGGTCTCCCAGACCCCGGTCGAACTGTTCAACCCGTGCTAGCACAGAAAACGGATGTTAAACGATGATGATGATGATGAAGATAAAGTTCTTTTTTAATCTATAATATACTCTCCTTCATTTTTTACAATGCGCTTCCATCTATCTTGTAGACTTGCAAGGTCCCTCTTCCAAAATTCACTTGTCCATGATGAAAAATACTCCCCCAGTACTGTTGTGACTTCATTTGCAGAATTTATATTTTTCCATCCAAATAATTTTGAAGACTGCGGAATAAATGATAATCAGATGGAGCAATGTCCTGCAAATATGGTGGGTGGGGCATCATTTCCCATTCAAACTGCTCCAGTCTTTGAAGTATCATTCTCACTGTATGTGGCCATGTGACTAGATTCAGAAAGTTTGTAATGAATCCAATGTCCCAATTTGCTGACTTTTCCAATGGCATGCAGATGTTGATGAATGGTTGAATGACCAAATCTGAGCTTCTCTGCTAGTTCGTCAACAGTTATGACGAGATCTTGTGCCACCAGGGTTTGCAGGACATTCTCGTCGAGCTCTACAGATCTTCCAGAACAAGGCTTGTCTTCTAGGCTGTAGTTTCCAGCTCGGAATTTCTGGAATCACTGGAAGTGGGCAGGGACGGAAGACCAGGGATTGTTGGTGGGTAAATATTACAATAATGTATGGGCAGAGTGAGGGCCGGTCAAAGATAAAAGATGGCAGTGGGGGGGGGGATATGAAGAACAAAGTTTGAGTGGTTGATAATAAACATATGTTGAGAAGAAGGAAAGTAAGTGTTGGTGGTAAGTGCTGAGATTATGTTGGGTTGAGAAGTGGATGTGGTGAATGGTTGACAATGGTGGAGGAATGATTAATGATATGTATGAGTTGGGGGAAGGGCAGGGGCTTGTAGGTTGACTCAGTGTGCAGAAAGGAGTGAAGGACAGTAGAATAGTAATAATAATAATAATAATAATAATAATAATAATAATAATAATAATAATAACAATAATGATAATAATAATAATAACAATAATGATAATAATAATAACAACAATAATAATAATAATCATAACAACAACAATAACAATAATAATAATGATAATAATAATAATAATATAATAATAATAATAATAATAATAATAATAATAATAAAAATATAGTAGGCATAAGGATGAGAGAAAGGGAAATGATAAATGGGAGGGTAGGTTGCAAGAGTGTGAGGGGAGAGGCAGATGTTGTGCACGGAAAGAATGAGAGATATATGGTGGGGGGGGGGGGAGATAAGTTGGTGGCAGGGAAGGATGGTCAATGTAAAATGCGAGAGGAGAGGGAAGGGAGGATGGAAGGATGGATGTTAAGAGAAATGGTTCTGGATGGTGAGAAAAGTAATAGATATCGGAAAAAAGATGATGAATTATGCAGTTTTGCTCTCGTTTAATTACAACAGCAGAATACTGTTGGCAGGTGGTGATGGAGGAATCAGTGAGGAAAAAAAAAACAGATGATTGGTGATGGGCATGGCTTGGAAAGGAAATTAGGTGAGGAGCCCAATTGTGTATATATATACATGTTATGCTTCCAGAATTTCTGTTTTGCTGAAATGGATGAAGTCTTCTCAAGAACCACGCATAGGCAGGCGCAGGAGTGGCTGTGTGGTAAGTAGCTTATTAACCAACCACATGGTTCTGGGTTCAGTCCCACTGCGTGGCATCTTGGGCAAGTGTCTTCAGCTATAGCCCCGGGCCGACCAATGCCTTGTGAGTGGATTTGGTAGACGGAAACTGAAAGAAGCCTGTCGTATATATATATATATATATATGTATGTATGTGTATATGTTTGTGTGTCTGTGTTTGCCCCTCTAGCATTGCTTGACAACTGATGCTGGTGTGTTTACGTCCTCCGTCACTTAGCGGTTCGGCAAAAGAGACCGATAGAATAAGTACTGGGCTTACAAAGAATAAGTCCCAGGGTCGATTTGCTCGACTAAAGGTGGTGCTCCAGCATGGCCACAGTCAAATGACTGAAACAAGTAAAAGAGAAAGAGAAAGATCCCACAGCCATCCCAGTCCTTTATCTTCTCTTTGTAAAGCACAAGGTCCCAAGGTCAGCGTTTACTACTTTATTCAATGTCTTCTACAATAGTGCCATCCAATTTAGACGATTGGCACTTCATCTATAGCAAAATGATGCATCCTATGACTAAATCAATGCAACCATCTTTCTTACACACTACATCTGATTCCTCTTCTCGTGGTCAATTTTTCTCTCAGCACATCTGTACCTTGTCATTCATGCACACTTGAATTGCACATAATTTGGAGACCCATGCCTTGCTATCATGCAGCATCACAGTGATAAGATAAGTGTCATATAATCTACCCCTCATTAAGCTTAAAAAAAATTTGCTGACAGCAGAGGTAGTAGCATCCTCAACATTTGCCACCCAGTTTTTACCCTGGCTACTATATTTGAAGAGCAACCTCCCCCTTGCTAATTATGCACCTAGGTTAAAGAAACTATCAACTATTCTAGTAAGCCATCTGGGTATTTAGGTACTCTAGTGCATCTGTTACATATGAAACTCACTTCATGTTAGTTTGCCTGTGATTCCACTATATATATTACATGTCTTTTCCTGCATATCAAGCAAGGCCATTTTCCTGAAGACATCTGAATTCTGTTTTCTTTCTGACTTACTGAAACATTCCAAGTTTATCTTGAGCTATGGGATATATATCATCACCAAAGTCCATCCCCTCCTCACCGTGGTGGGGACGCTGGCAACAGGTAGTGTCAGAGCTATGTCGTCGGGAACTTTGGTTCCTGGTAGGGCCACCCATGGCAGATTGGTCTGACACTGAGTGGTATTAGAGCCACAACCCAGCAGACGGGGCTCTAGTGAAAATCCTTGGAGTGTCTATTTCAGCAACCGGTGGCTCCTCAGTCGTTCTGTCCCTGCGTCTGCGGACAATCTGTGGCAAACAGGATGTCTCTACATGCGGGATTGTTGGGGACCGCTTGTGAAATTCATATTCCCATGAAACTTCTTCCACTGCCATGGTTTGAGATGCCTCGAGGGTGGTAGAAGAATCTGACTCAACCCACCCAGGGTGAATGTCGCCACAAGTACAAGTAAGTATCATCAGCATACAGGAGTTCCCATGGACAAGCAGTTGTAAGCTTCTGAGATGGCCTTCAATTCTATGACGAATCAGAGAGGAATGGGGGACTGAAGCTTTATTAACTCCTACCAGGTAAATTAATCACTGAAATTATTGTTGAGTTTCACTTCATTTACTGCACCTTTGTAGAAAGCTTGTACAACCTTAACAAGCCATTCATCATTGCCTAGTTTTCTCACTGACTACCAATCTACTGAATGTGGTACCCTGTCAAACACCTTCTCCAAAGCAACTCAGGAACAGTGTTTTACTCTTAGCCAAGTATGCAAGAGCAACAAGTATTCAGTAACAAGGATTCAGTGAAAGTAAATAATGGTCTTTGAAAATTGCTTCCTGTCACTTGCCTTCTCAATATATGAGAGTGCCAAACATTTGTCTCACAGGATATCATCCTCAAGATCATCAAGACTTATGCTATCAAAATGTTTGTGAAGATGATGAAAGGGAAGAATTCTATCAAAAGTTAGAGAAAGTGCTAACTCAAAAATCCACTTACATCATAGTGATGGGAGATTTCAATGCAAAGGAAAAGAACAGCAGGGATAGAAATATGTTGGGATGGAAATATATTGGGATCAGGATTGAGAAATAAAAGAGGAGAACATTTTACTACCATGGTAGAATCTCGATTTTACAGCCTGTTCATGAATCAATATGAACAGAGATGGACTTGGATTGCCCTAAACATGCTATGCAGAAATGAAATTGACTGCATCCTGATTGATAAGTGGCACACATTACAGGATGATTTGGTTATAGTACCATTCAACACTGCTTCCTATGGGCATAAATTGTGATCAACAAAATCAGAGAGAAGACTGCACATCTCAATGAAGAATCAACATGTCAAGACCTTTGTTGTGGTATAATAGCAGGATGCTATTGAGAAGGAAGTTGTGAGTCAGATTGAAGAGGGCGATCATCATCATCATCATTGTTTAATGTCCATTTTCCATGCTAGCATGGGTTGGACGGCTCGACCGGGGTCTGGGAAGCCAGGAAGCTGCACCAGGCTCCAGTCTGATCTGGCAGTGTTTCTACAGCTGGATGCCCTTCCTAACACCAACCACTCCACGAGTGTAGTGGGTGCTTTTTACGTGCCAGGCGAGGCTGACAACGGCCACGATCGGTTGGTGCTTTTTACATGTCACCAGCACAGTGATGAAGACTATAATTCACTGGTCCAGAAAATTAAAAACTACATGTAGAAGGTAAGAACTTGCAAGCCAGCAAGAGCCTGATGGAAGAATATCAGAGGAGACAAAGAAAATGTTAGAGAAAGGGAAAACTGAGAAACATGTAAGATCACTTTGTGAAATTCCATTTTCTGTAAAACAATCAGACAATATCTAGAAAATGACTTTGAGAATTATAGATTGAAGAAGCTGATACAGGCTGAAGGGGAAAGGGTAAGTCCGAAAAGATGCAGAGGTGACTGTACTTAAGAACAAATGCAGGCTCATGTTGACAGAGGGGAGAGGGAAGAAGTAGGTAAAATCTTTGTACACCAAGCTTTTAAATCGCTTGTAAAGATTGATCCTTCACTGTTACAAATGTTGGAAGAAGCGTTACCTCTTATGGCTAGTGAAATTGAAAACATCCTAAAGATGATGAAGACAGATAAAACTCCAGGAAAAGGAGGCATAACAATAGTTAAAGTGTGGAGACGAGGAGCCATGGAAAATCCCTGTTCTATGCTTGAATCACTATCTTAAGGAGAGTGAAATACTTTTACTGTGGAAAGAGTTGAATACTATCTTTACAGCTGTTCAGAGGCTTGTTGATGCAATAAATTGTTTTTCACAAACAGGTGTACATACTGGTACACTAATGCATGTCAGAAAGGTAGAAATTATTTTAAATATGTAAGTATATGCTCACATGTTCAAGTTGGGAGTGGTGTCTATATTTATGTACATATTTGTATACATATATAAATATAAATGTATGTGTGATTATGTCTAGGTTATTTGAAGTGATGTACAGATTTTGAATATTAAGGGAAAGAAGGTAATCAGAATTTGGTTATTTATTTAGTGCTTTCATTCCTTTTAGGGATATATTATGGATGATTTTTTTTATTTGAAAATCCATACTCTTACACATGTGTGAGTTAGTTGAAAAAAAAAGTCTGGAGTTGAATTTCTTTTCTTGGGTTTCGAGAGTGGTTATTTGGTTATATTTAACAACCACTTCTAGAACACCCTCTTTCCAAAATCTCAGAAAATAATTTAACTTCAGATTTTTTTTTCAACTAATTTACATATGTGTAAAAGGCATGAATTTTCAAATAAGAAATCATTCATGATGAAACCCTAAAAGGAATGAAAGCACTAAAAAAAAGTTTTTATCTAAATCCAGGCTCCAAAATGTCCCAATATTTGTGCCCCCTCTCCTCAGGATAACCAACTGACTCTCCATCATGTAACTCAAATCCACTACTACATATACACCTCCTTCTCTTCATAGTTATGGTGGTGCACTTTGCAATACTAAGCTCCATCCCAATGTCTTTACAGCACTAGTGAACAGTTCTGACCAGTGAATCAATCTGATTCATTCTTGCCAAAGAGTTTGCATGTTATTTACCATAGAACAGGTTATTGTCAACTGACATGCTATTTAATTCATTTTTGGCAGAAAATTAGATTGTTGTGGTCATTTAAATATTTTTTTTGTTTGATTGCTAACTTGAGAAAAATGAAAACCATGAAAAGAATTATCCTTTTGTTGCAACATGTATTTTTCTTATGTGACGGAGTAAAAGCAACAACACACAATTTGTAGTAATTTTCCAATTTTTTTTCTGTGTCATCCCAATGTCTACAAATGTAGACCCTCTGAGAAATCAGGTACCCTTTAATTCAATTAAGTTTAAATTTCACTAATATTTAAGTTTGATAAAAACAGACTTGAGCTCTAATTTCGTAAATTTTGATAGATTTCTTCTGCTCTTGGAATAATAAGGGTTAATGATAGTAATGATAATATCATTAATAATAATAATGATAATAATGCCTTTCACAACAATCTAGATGAGAGAAACAGTGCATTATACTTAACCTAAGAGAAGAAGAAAAGCAACTGTAGGATGCCCGCTAATTGTCCATTTGGGGCCACTGTCTATGTTACAATATTGTATACAAGTGTATAGTTGCTACACACACACTGTAATTCCACTAGAATATACGAAGGATTCTTGATCAACTTTAAGTGCTGGTATCTCATACATATTAACTCTAACTAGAACACTAAGTGAAAATCTGCTTCACTGGGTACTTACATCCATCCTCTCAAAGCCAAATTTAAATCCTGTGATATCTCTTGGTCTATCATTAACACTGAAATACAAACAGACTGATTGCTTTTATACCTGATGAGTCTTTATTTACCAATGTTGTTGAAATAATACTGATGTGATGTAATATGTAAAATATATGATATTTTGGCAAGTATCCATTGGTAAAGTAGAAATGAAATGATTGTAGTGTTATGCAATGAAATGTGTTTGTTAAATCCAAACTCTCTTTTATATATACTCTATGGATATTCATGAATTTCTGGATGTATGTTCAGCAATATGATCAGTTTTTGTTGTAAAACTGAATAGAGTAGCCAGTGCCCATAGATAGGTTTTGCAATGCAAACAAAGTTCATACCCAAATTGAATGTATGTATGTATGTATGAATGTATGAATGTTTGTATGTATATACATACATACAATCAATTTGGGTATGAACCTTGTTTGCATTAGAAAGCCTATCTATGTATGAATGTATGTATGTATATACATATATATTAAAATACATACATATATATCTATATATATAGTACACAAAATTACTACATCCAAAAGACCTAAAACTTAGACCTATTATAGCTGGTCCATCATGCCCTACCCACTGTTTAAGCAATTTTATTGACATTGTTTTGAAACCACTATGTACTAACATACCCAGTTTCATCAGGGATGACATCGACTTCCTGTCCCATCTTCCCAAACAACAGAAACAAATTCAGTTTTACTAAGTTTTGATGTGGTAAGCCTCTACACCAATATTCCACACGATTTAGGAATAAAGACGATTAAATACTGGTTAGGAAAACATAGAGAAGTGATTCCCAGCAGATTCACAGTGCCATTTATATTAGACACAGTCAAACTTATTCTAGAAAACAACACATTCTTCTTCAATGGAAAGAATTACATCCAAATTAGAGGCATGGCGATGGGAACGAGGTTTGCTCCCGTTTACGCCAACTCTGTAATGGGATACTTAGAACAACAACTCTACCAAGAGGTGGAGGTAAACTATGGCACTGGATTTAGAAAGTATATTGAAAAGGCATGGAAGAGATATCTTAACGACTGCTTCATAATCTGGACAGAATCTCTAAATACTCTGGAAGAGTTCAATATCCTCCTGAACAACCTACACCCATCTCTCCAATTTACGAAGGAGATGAGTAGTACCAAATTACCATTCCTAGATATAATGGTAATTAAAAAGGACACCACCATCACCACAGATATATACTATAAACACACAGACACACATCAATACCTGAATTTTAAGTCGTGCCATCCACCACATACAAAACACAACATCCCATACTGTCTAGCCAGAAGAATTTGTACCATTGTAGAAGATACAAATATCAGGAACAAACGCCTAACAGAACTAAGAGAATTTTTGCTCAAACAAAAATACCCATCTCTACTTATAGAAAATGGCATACAGTGGGCTATAAAAATACCCATACAACAACTTAGGACAACCCAAGGAAGAGGAAAACAAGAACAAGTCATACCATTCATAGTGACACACAACCCATGTCACCAGAATATCTTCAACATTGCCAAAGCAAACCTACTAATCATTGCTCAAAGTAATGAATTAAAAGATATAATCATGGATCGAGCTATGGTTCTTAGTAGAAGACAGCCTAAAAACTTGAAAAAATTACTAACAAAGGCAAAATTTGACCTTAGCAACAAAGACCAAACATTCACTGTATCTAAATGTGGCACATGCCAATTCATACATACCGGCTGATATATAAACACAAAAACCGGGAAAATATTCACAAATGCGAATATGAACTGCAAAAGTAGAAATTTAATTTACTGCATCAAATGCCCAAATTGTGAAGAAATATATGTAGGTCAGATGGGAAATGCACTATCAGAACGCTCACGTGTACACTGACAACAGATTAGAGACCTAGAGATCCGTCAGATACCTTTGAGTAACCACCTAGCAACATGTGGTTGGAAAATATATATAATATTTCTATTCTACAAATTACACAGCCCAAGTGAAATCGAGAGGAAAATCAGAGAAAAGAATTTTATTGATAAATTCGAACCCAAGCTAAATAAGCAATAAGAATAATACTTAGAGGTACTACTTCTACTGCTACGACCATGACCACTAACAACAACAACAATACTAAAGGTGATCAAGATGAAGATAGCAGGAAAATTATCTTATTTAGGGTTAAAAGTTCTATTGCCACCGCCATCACCACTAGCAACAATAATTAAGGTGCTGACAATGATGATGATGACAATTGAAATATAAAAATCCCTGACAAAGGCTATTTACAACATTTCTAAAAATAGCCCAACAATTGCTACCTCAACCAGGGTTAAGATACAGGACTCTTGACATGTTCAACAAAGCGTGATGCCTAAATCAATCAGCTTAAGTAATTGAGTGATGCTACACACTGATTGGTCAGAATACAGTTTGCAAAACCTAGCAATCTGGAGCCTACACAGGTGTATTTAAGGCACAGATTTAACCATCTTGCTACAGTAAAAAATTGTGAAGCATGACTGTCACCACTACTACATGAACCTGAAGATTGCATAATTTAATGCATGAAAGTACTAGTTCAATCAGAATGAACATTTAACATTCTATTATTTTATTTTATTTTATTTTATTATATTATATTATCTTATATTATATCATTATAAGATTGTAAATAAAACGTGAAAATCAGACAAGGTTGGAATTCCTTTTATTAATATATTCTTCTATACACAATCACACACACCCATATATATATCTATATATATACATATATATAAAAATACATACATAGATATATATATTGTTTCTCTCCTTGTTTATTTCTGTGTATCTTTCTGTCGAAAGCGTAGGCTCGAAACGTAAAAGACTTTTTCTATTCCTGAGCGCTATACTAATACATTTGTTTGTTTGTACTCCACCTGCCTTCGTCTTTTGTTTATTTTCGTAAACTTGAGGATGTGGAACATGTATAGAATTATAGGACGCTCAGGAAAGGAAAGACAGAAGGAGGATTTAATGTTTTGAGCAGAGCTCTTTGTCAGAAATATAGAAAAAAGGAAAAGTCCAAGGAAGGGAGAAAGAAAATCACCAATGATACACATGTGGTCACATATTGAAATATATATGTATATATATGTATATACACACACACATACATATGTATATACATATACACACACACACACACACATGAACAACATCAAACATACATATGCAAGGTATGTGTTTTGTTAGTCCATGGGTAGGCTGCGCTTATAAGCATAAGAGAATATATTCTCTTTATGTGCCTGATGTTAAAACATCCGGAAGTTATAGACAAGTGAGATAACTCACACCAGGTCCCATACATGAGTGATAGGCATCAACATTTCATAATGTTTGTGACTTGTCAATACTGCATACCCGAAACAAGGCCCGATGCAAGCTAAATCGCTGTCTATGACTATATGCAAAATAGTGTAAGAATCATCTGTTGGTAAGTTCCAATGTTCCGTACCCTGGAAAAAATTCAAATATGAGCTAAAAGCAGCTTGTGGGATAAAAACAATATCAAACACACATACATAAGGTATGTGTTTTGCTAGTTCATGGATAGGCTGTTGTTACTGGAATAAGAGAAGATATTGTCTTCATGCACCTAATATTAAAACATCTGGAAGTGATGTGAGTTATCTCGTTTGTCTATGACATCCAGATGAAGAGAATATATTTTCTTATGCCTATAAGAACAGCCTACCCAAGAACTAGCAAAACACATACTATATGTATGTGTGTTCAGTTTTGTTTATATCCCTTGCACTGTTTTTAAGTAATATTTAAATATATATATATCATCATCATCATCATCATCGTTTAGCGTCTGTTTTCCATGCTAGCATGGGTTGGACAGGTCAACTGGGGTCTGTGAAGCTGGAAGGCTTCATCAGGCCCAGTCAGATCTGGCAGTGTTTCTACGGCTGGATGCCCTTCCTAACGCCAACCACTCCGCGAGTGTAGTGGGTGTTTTTTACGTGCCACCTGCACAGGTGCCAGACAGAGCTGGCGAACGGCCATATATATATATATATATATATATATATATAACAAAGTAAAGTTGTAAGATACCGCAATTCTAAAAGATGTTTATTCATTTGACCGGTTTCACTTTTTTAGAAAAAGATTGTCAAAAGTAAAATGTAAAAGCTTTGTATGAGCATTGTTGTGTTAAGTACTGGTTGCCAGAAAAGTATTAAAATACATATATACATTCTTTGATAATAATAAGAAAATGTTAAAAACAGTTTATATATTTTAATAATTTTGTGGCAACCAGTACTTAACACAACAAAGCTCATACAAAGCTTTACATTTTACTTTTGACAATCTTTTTCTAAAAAAGTGAAACCGATCAAGTGAATAAACATCTTTAAAATTGCATTTTCAAACCTTCTTTCATATATATATATATATATATATATAACTGGCTCGCCGGCTTGACTGGCTTCTGTGCCGGTGGCACGTAAAAAGCACCCACTACACTCATGGAGTTGTTGGTGTTAGGGCATCCAGCTGCAGAAACACTGCCAGATAAGACTGGAGCCTGGTGCAGCTTCCTGGCTTCCCAGAGCCTAGTCGAACCGTCCAATCCGTGCTAGCATGGAAAACGGACATTAAACGATGATGATATATATATATATATATATATAATGTGTTGGTGTACCCTCGGGCAACATGGTTAGAGTATAGTAAGATAACATAGTAATACCACTGGTAGGAGGGGTTAGAAGAGACATGAATTGAAGGGAAAAGAAAAGAAAAAAGGAGACAATAAAAGGCAGTAAAGTACAAGAAGATATAGGGAAGTTTAATTTTCTATATTAGGCTTTTGGATATAAAAGTTGATAGAAAGACAGATAGATAGATAGAGAGATTGACAGATCGAATGGTAGATCGACAGTTAGATAGATAGAAAGATAGATTGCTTACATATGACATGTAGCCTAAAGTGGGCCTTGGTGCTGGGTGTTGCAGTTTATTTTGTTGTGAGTGCTTTCGAATCAAAGATTCTTCATCTGACTTTTTGATTTCCTTAATTCTTTAAATGCAGGCAAGTGTCAATTAATTCCCATGGAAACAATAAATGTTTCTATCTATCTATCAATCTCTCTCTATCTATCCATCAGTTGTGTATTGCATTCTGGAGCAAAACACATTATTTCACATTGTTCTAGTCCATTCAGCTGTCATTGGGCAAGCATAGGATGGACTGACATTCCTTGGAGGGGGTATACATATGCATACGTGTATTTGTGTGTATATTTTCGTTTTGCATTTATATGTCTGTATATGTATGTGGTCTGTGTACATCTATCTGTGTATTTTGATGTATATATGTATATTGATGGTTTAGTATGAGTATATACTATTGTGAAATATTTTAATATATTTTAATTTCAATTTTTAGGTATTAATTGAATTATATTTTCTATATTATTAATGACAATATGTATTTTGAATCCGCTCTTCGATTTAAGGTTTTACCTCGATTTTTATAATTTATATTGAATTCATTTATTTTGTTTATTTTGTTTATCGCTTGCCTAAGACTGTTATTTGAAAGGACCAATGAAACAAATCCATTTTTAAAGGTGTATCCTTTAGCTAGTTTTGATCAAATTGTTATTTTGGTTCGATTTTAACAAAACTGTCTGATGAACAGGAACGTGAAACTCTGAGTAGCAGCTTTTGTTATATTTCTGCTGCTTTTAAATAAAGCATATTACTCTACTTCTGGTATTTGAGTACTCTTTTTTCCACCTTGTTTCACATTTATGTGCTTACTCGGTATATATATATATATATATTATATATATATATATATATATATATATATATATATATATATATATATATATATATACATATATATATAATATATATATATATATATATATTATATATATATATATAATATATATATATATATATAATATATATATATATATCATCATCATCATCATTTAGCGTTCGCTTTCCATGCTAGCATGGGTTGGACGGGTCAACTGGGGTCTGTGAAGCTGGAAGGCTTCGTCAGGCCCATATATATATATATAACATATATATACCTCAACATCATCATTTAATGTTTGGTTTTCATATATGTTGTAAGAAGCTTGCTTCCCCACCACATGGTTCTGGGTTCAGTCCCACTGCATGACAGAGCAAGTGTCTTCTGCTATAGCCTCAGGCTGACCAAAGCCTTGTGAGTGGATTTGGCAGAGGGAAACTGAAAGAAGCTTGTCATATATATATATATATATATATTTGTGTATATTATGTGTATATATACACACATACATAAATACACACATATCGATACGTGATCAAGATCCAGCTTCTATCATACCTCACATCTCCTGGCCCACATCCATCTTAGGCATCCTCTGCTATCTCCATACCCAACTGGACGGGACAACCTTCTGCTTTGTGGCACCTATGACACCTAGCATATTATAGGCTCTTCAGCAAGACTGGTCAACAGAACAAGGTGAATAGGCTCAGGACATCCTAAAACTGCCTGAATCATGAATTTTATGCAGTGAGACTCCACCCACCAAATCTCAGACCATGAGACATTGCATGCCACAGCTTGTACTCATTTTAATGAGGTACCCTGAGCTGTATTCCTATACTCTTTCTAGCTTGTTTCTTCTTAACTGATGTTCACACCTCATGCCAAATCAGTAGTCTCCTATCTGTTTCTTTCACTGTTTTATAGTGAAGTGTTGAGAAAAGGGGTATCCCAAAGGTATCAGGGTGTCTGTGACACATATGTGGTTAGGAAGACCAAAATAGCAAAGCAGACTTGGCAGTATTGGGGCCAGTTCTTACAAATGCCTTTGGGTCTATACTCCATAAGCTGGTTGGAGAGATTTTGATCAGGCACCACATCTCAGGCAGGTACAGAGACCTTGTTTTGGACTTCTATAACAGCTTCAGTCTGAGAATCTCTGCTGCTTCTACAACATCAGAGTGATACAAGCTTGAGAAAGGCTTTGCTGAAGTGAGGTAACACCCACCAGCACTAACGTTTGTGCTGCAACTCTGAGGGCTTGACAGCCTTTGCTGCTCCCCATACCTGTCCTGTTCTGAACTCAATACTTGTCTGAGAGACTTGTGGGCTGCAGAAATTTTGGTATTGCAATACCTCTCCAATACAGGTCACCAGTGGTTCTTCTTACAGGCTACTAATGGAGTACTTGAACTTATTAGTTTTGTCCACACATAGTAATGCTGCTCAGTGAGGTCGGTCCTGTCATTTCTACAAGAACCTGCTGACTCTCCTCTCAAGGCCATCTACTGTGGAAAGTATAGCGTCCTTAAACGCTAAAGCTCCTATCTGAGTTGATGGATTTTACTGGCTCTGTCAGTTATATAGTTCAAAGATTTCCATGTTATCTTCTCTCCCAATCCAAACCTCTCAGCCACTACACAGATAATAATGATGGTCATTGTCCAGAAACCATTGGCATCATCCTTAGCTGTTACCATTCCCCATCCTTGTTAGCTTGAAACCACTTTATTCAGCCATGTTCTGTTAATTTGTATAGATCTTGGGCTAGCAACACTTGGAGGTTCTGGAACTTTGAGTAGACTCTAGGCCAGACCCTTCATGCGTCATCTCTCCAGGGCACTTGCATCATTTCTGTGCATTTCATCTTAGCCTAGTAGATCTTCATGCTATACAGGCTCTTGCAAACCTTCTCACAGACAAATTTTAAATCCGTTGTTGATTTTCTACTACCATCATTTGATACCACTTTGTCTGTCTGACTGGGATTCTCTTCTCCCCAACTCTTGAATATATATATCCAAGGCTTTGGTGAGTCATGACCATGGGGATATATATATATATATAAATATATATTAGATAACAAATACACTTGGTAGCTTACCAGTAAGGCACATTCACTTTCACAGTATTCGTTGGGTATTTGATTAATGAGAGAGAGAAGAGATGGATGATACAAGAATGTTTATTAATCACTACAATTGTTTCAGCCCATCTATGGATTGATACTAGATGAGTAGAAACAATTGTGGTGATTAATAAACATTCTTGTATCTTCCATCATCTGTCTCTCTCTCTCATTATTCAAGGATAACTGCGCCTCAAGGATATCTGCCTGCAAGAAGGACCTAAAGCTATGCCAGATCAACACCCAAACATGGGAATCCGCCGCTGCCGACAGAAGTGCCTGGTGACACAGTGTCAAGTATGGTGCCATGACAGCGGAGAACCTGAGGACCACTACTGCCAAACTAAAGAGAACCAGGCGAAAGGAGCAGCAGCAGCAACCACAGCTCTCATCCCCTTTCACTTGTACCAGATATGGTAGAGACTGACACTCGATGATTGGTCTGCACAGCCACACCAGGAAGTGCAGATAAACCCACCATCTTTTCCGAGCTACACCATCGTCTCTCGAGACGGACGGATGCCGACGATATATACATATATATATATATATATATATATATATATATATATATGAAGGCACATGGTTTAGTGGTTAAGGTGTTGCACTATATATATATATATATATATATATATATATAAAACAGTACTGGGAGGACAAGAAATGGAATGAAGCGACGAATCGTGGGGATTTTTCCTTGTGTAGTATGTCCTGTACTCTGTTTTTCTGTTGTAAAAAAATTTGTTTTTCCCGTTTTCGTTTCTCGTTGAGTTCTACGTCTAGTTGTGGTGTCCTGTACTCACGTATATATATTTATATATGCATGTATATATACATGTAGATGTAGGTACGTACATATATGTTTGTATGTATGCATATATTTTATTTATTACACTATATATATATATGGTGACAGCCGCCTGTACTATACGTGTCTTCTCTACCGAAAAGGTTACCGCTTCCCACGCTTGCTGATCAATTGTTTTTGTCCCATTTTGTCTCAAAGTCGTTCCTGTTTTTATTCGTTACTGTTTCCAATTTTATCTTCGTCTCTTGTTTTCCTATTCGTCTCTGTTGTCACATTCTTTCCTTCTACCAAGCAAATCTAATGCCCATAGCTTAGCTTTTCCTTGGGGCTGGCCGTTTTGGAGCAAATCTCAGAATTAAACAGCTGAAATTTGCCATGATGAATCGGTTTCTGACTGAAGAATGAAGGCTCCGAATGACTGTCTGTATTCCGTGTTCGTGAATTTCACGTTCTTTATATATAAAGTTTTATTTTATATATATATATATATATATATAACTCCAAGAAACTTAGAGGTTGCAAATCCAACCCACTAAGGGATAATATCTATCCAATATACTGCTGGTAGAATACCCAATTATTAATACACAAGTGTTTTTTATTGCATAGCAATTACATTACCTAGTGTACTAGATGGGTGAGGGTAAAGAGATATTTTACCATTAATTTATATAGCAATTAGAAAATGGCGGAGAACAATAGGTGGTTCATCAACTTTTATAAATTATATTAAGTTAATTTATTTATTTATTTACTAAACTGATAATTACAATAATATATATACATACAAATAACATATTATTCTTTACATATAAGATATAAGATATAAAATATAGTAATATATAAGGATCATCATCATCATCATCATCATCATCATTTAACGTCCGCTTTCCATGCTAGCATGGGTTGAACGGTTCAACTGGGGTCTGGCAAGCTCGAAGGCTGCACCAGGCCAGTCAGATCTGGCAGTGTTTCTACAGCTGGATGCCCTTCCTAACGCCAACCACTCCGAGAGTGTAGTGGGTGATTTTATGTGCCACCGACACAGGTGCCAGACGAGGCTGGCAGATGGCCATGCTCGGATGGTGATTTTATGTGCCACTGACACAGGTGCCAGACGAGGCTGGCAGATGGCCACGCTCGGATGGTGATTTTATGTGCCACCGACACAGGTGCCAGACGAGGCTGGCAGATGGCCACGCTCGGATGGTGTTTTCTTATGTGCCACCGACACAGGTGCCAGACGAGGCTGGCAAACAGCCACGCTCGGATGGTGTTTGTTACGTGCCCTCAGCACGGACGCCAGTCGATGCGGTACTGGCTACGGTCACGTTCGGATGGTTTTCTTATGTGCCACCGGCACTGGTACCACAAGGATACAAATTCCATTGATGTTCATCTATTTTGATTTGGTTTGATTTGATTTTATTTGATTTTGATTTTGATTTTCACTTGCCTCAACAGGTCTTGTATTTATTATAAAAAAACATGAATATAAATTGTGAATCCTTATATATTACTATATTTTATATCTTATATGTAAAGAATAATATGTTATATGTTATAGGTATGTATGTATATTATTGTAATATCAGTTTAGTAAATAAATAAGCTAACATAATACAATGTCTAAAAGTTGATGAACCACCTATTGAACCCCTCCATTTTCTTATTGCTGACGAGGCTGGCAAACGGCCGTTCATGGCCGTTTGCCACGCTCGTCTGGCACCTGTGCCGGTGGCACATAAAAAGCACCCACTACACTCATGGAGTGGTTGGTGTTAGGAAGGGCATCCAGCTGTAGAAACATTGCCAGATCAGACTGGGCCTGGTGCAGCCTTCTGGCTTCCCAGACCCCAGTTGAACTGTCCAACCTATGCTAGCATGGAAAGCGGACCTTAAACGATGATGATGATGAAATAAGAAAATGGAGAAACCAATTCATCTTGTTCATCAACAATATCCATAAGTTGATGAACGAGATGAATTTGTTTCTCCATTTTCTTATTTGTATTATGAATTTACAGTAAAAATATTTTTTACCTTCACCCATTTAATACAATAAATGAATTAGTTGCATTGCAATTAAAAGCATTTATGTATTAAGAATTTGGGTACTTTACCAACAGTATATTGAATAACTGATATCCCATAGTGGGTTACATTCATAACCACTATCTTACTTTGTAGTATATATATATATACATATATATATATATATATATTGGTGCCCCAGCATGGCCGCGACCTTCGGGCTAAAACATTTTTAATGATTTTAAGGATTTATATATATATATATATATGTATATGTATATATATATGTGTGTGTGTGTGAAGGCACATGGTTTAGTGGTTAAGGTGTTGCACTCACAATTGTGAGATTGTGGGTTTGATTCTCAGACTGGGCATTGTGTTTTGTTCTTGAGCAAAGCACTTCATTTCACATTGCTGTGTGATCATTTTGACATCTGACATGTGGCACCCAGTTGCACCTGTACAGGTAATGTCAATCTGATGGAAGGAATGAGCTTATGTCTACACAAACATTTGATCACTCTAAACAAATCATCTGTGAGGTTTTTTGGTAAGAAATTGTCGAACCCTCATATGTCATCTAATGACATATATATATATATATGCTGAGACACCATTTGGTCATGACTGACCATGGGATTGCACCTAGAAAGTTACCCTCCCAGGTACAAGTCTAGGCAAGGTTGTTTATGGAAGACCAGCAGTTGCCCATGCATACCGGCCTCACCTCTCCATGCCATTGATGTTATCCAAGGGAAAGGCAACAACCGATACAGCTTGGCACCTGTGATGTCGCAATTCATTTCTACAGCTGAGTGAACTGGAGCAACGAGAAATAGAGCATCCTGCTTAAGAACATGACACACAGCTCGGTCCGGGATTCAAACTCAAAACTTCACAATCATAAGCCTGACACTCTAACCACTGAGCCATGCACCTTCACATATGTATGTGCTATGTCACCGTGACCGTGACCGTGACCAACCAGGCTATCAGATGTTGCTACACATCGCTGGTCACAATGCGCTTCGCATTGTTTTAGCCTTCAAATGACGCCACCCCGCTGGCTAAGCAGGCAGGCCAACAGAAGAAAGAGTGAGAGAAAGTTGTGGCGAAAGAGTACAGCAAGGAATCGCCCCCACCCCCTGCCGAAGCTTCGTGGAGCTATAGGTGTTTTCGCTCAACAAACACTCACAACTCGTGAAATTAACGTGTAAGTGGCTGAGCACTCCTTAGACACGTGTACCCTTAATGTAGTTCTCGGGGATATTCAGCGTGACACAGAGAGTGGCAAGGCCGGCCCTTTGAAATACAGGTACAACAGAAACAGGAAGTAAGAGTGAGAGAAAGTTGTGATGAAAGAGTACAGCAGGGATCGCCACCACCCCCTGCCGGAGCTTCGTGGAGCTTTAGGTGTTTTCGCTCAATAAACACTCACAACGCCCGGTCTGGGAATCGAAACCGCGATCCTACGACCGCGAGTCCGCTACCCTAACCACTGGGCCATTGCGCCTCCACATGTGCTATGTATGTCTGTTTATATACAGGCATGTGTTGCTAGGCACATTTATGCACATAGCTATGTGCACGGATATCTGACTACTGTCTGGTCTTTATCATTGACTTCATTAATAGCTCCCACCCCTTTACCACCCATGTCACTTGCTCCTCTGTTGCTTGTCTCCTGCATCACACATCTCTATTATAGTTCTATCACTCATCCGTCTGTTACCCATACCACCACCACCACCCATACCATTTTTTCAGGAAAGATTGCAAAATGGCCGATACTGATGGCATGTGCTCATTATACCACTGGCGCTTGATGTTAACACAAGGAAACAAACAGTAGGCACCTTTGAGTTTCCACCTTCCAAATCCACTCATAAGGCCTTGAACAGCCTAGGGCTGTAGTAGAAGACACTTGCATAGGGTGTTGCACAGTGGGAATGAACTTCAAGCCATGTGATTGTGGAGCAAAATTTTTAAGCCTACAGCTATGTATAGTTAAAAATGTATATACATTTATGCCACACACAAATCTAAAGACACACATACTTATGAACATATATTTCTAAAGGTATGTGTGTATATAAATATGTGTATATATAAATATATGTGTATATATACATATCTATCTATCTATCTATATATATATATATATATACACATACATACATTATACATACATATACACACATACATATATGCATACATTTAAAGATATATACATATATGTTTGTGTGTGTGTGTATGTATGTATATATATATATCAAATAAAATAAAAAAACAGATGCATATATATGCATGTACTTGTGTATATATTCAATGGTGTGTGTGTGTGTGTATAAATATATGTATATACACACATATATATAGAGAGAGAGAGAGAGAGAGAGAGTGAGAGATGTATTTAACTGTAAATATATATATATATTTTTCAACTGTATATACATGTGTGTGTGTGTATGTATATATATATATCTATATATATATAAATACACACACACACAAATATATATGTATATAGACACACAAACACACACAAATATATATATATTTATATATATGCATATATAAATGTGTGTATGTGTATATAAATGCATAAACACACACAAACATCATATATAACTATACTTGTGGATATATATATATATATACATGTATATGCACACATATTACATATATATGTATACATGCATATATTACAGCAGAATGCAGCAATGTATATCATAAATATATATTTCGATGTGGTAGGACACCATGATAAATTTGGTTAGTACTTGTTGGCAGCAGAGCAGCCATGTAGAGGCCCCCATGTAGACTCGTGATGCTCATGTGGTTCACAATTCTATGTTAACTGTACTAGAACTGTGTTTTACTCTATCACGCCCTCGTTGAATAAATTCATATTTGTGATATATATATTTTTTTTTAATTGAAATCAATTAGTAGTTAGTGTGTAGAAAAACCAAAAAAAAATGATTCCAGCAAGAAAGAAGAGAAAAAAGGGAAAACAAAATAAGCAAAAAAAAAAAAAACCGAACGAAAATATCAGAGCGCAAACAGAACTCAGCTTGTTGTTGAGAATGCTATAAAGGAAAACACAAGAGGGGAGCAGGAGAAGTGTTTTATTGTATCACCTAGTAGCGGTGGGAGCAATGTTAATGATGATGTTAATAGTATGCAGAGTGTAACAGTGATATTATAAAATTTGGATATATACATACAATAATACATTAATCTCGAGAGCTGTATAGAGCAAGGGTGAAGTAGATAGACAGAAAGTAAGAGAGAGTGAAAGTGAAAGTGAAAGAAAGAAGAGAGAGAGAGAGTGAAGTGAAAGTAAGAGAGAAAGAGAGAGAGAGAGGATGAAAGTAAGAGAGAAAGAGAGAGAAGAGAGGATGAAAGTAAGAGAGAGAGAGGATGAAAGTAAGAGAGAGAGAGAGAGGATGAAAGTAAGAGAGAAAGAGTGAAAGTGAAAGTAAGAGAGAAAGAGTGAAAGTGAGAGTAAGAGAGAGAGAGAGAGAGTGAAAGTGAAAGTAAGAGAGAAAAAGTGAAAGTAAAAGTAAGAGAGATAGAGAGA
>NC_043014.1:40779652-40794652 GCF_006345805.1 Octopus sinensis
TTGGAGACCACAAACTACAGGAGGTGGAGAAGTATACCTACAACCTATTCCTTGATGCCGAGCTCAATATACGCATTGGCAAGGCAGCTACTGTGATGGCCCAACTCTCCAAATGGGTATGGGATAACAATAAGCTGACTAAGACCACAAAAATGATGATTTACCAGGCATGTATACTTAGCACTCTACTGTATAGAAGTGAGACTTGGACACCATACATATGCCAAGAGCGTCGCCTAAATATCTTTCACCAGTGCTGCCTCCGGAAAATCCTTGGCATCAAATGGCAGAATCATGTCCCTAACAAAGATGTCCTCAAGCAAGGAGGAATACCAAGCATGTTTGCACTCTTCACACAAAGACGTATGAGATGGCTTGGACATGTTAGCCATATGGAAGATGGCAGAATCCCCAAGGACATACTCTACGGAGAGCTTGCTAGGGGCACTAGGTCTGTGGGAAGACCATTCTTACGACACAAGGATGTTTGCAAAAGGGACATGAAGGCCTGCGACATCAATATTAGTAACTGGAAGCAGTTGCCAGCAACTGTGGAGATTGGCTACATACCGTAAAAGACGGAACACAAAGGAGTGACAGAGGGAGAGAGGAGAAATGGAAAGACAGGAAAACACTTCAACAAGAAACTATGACATTACAACCAGCCAGGCAGGCAAAATCTTCGCTACATTTGCAGCACCTGCCAGAGGGTGTGTTTGTCTAGGATAGGACTACACAGCCACAGCAGGAGATGTATTAGGACATGAAGTGTAAAAGCCAGACTAGATTATTTTATGTGCAACTCCATTGTCTCCCGAGACAAACATGATACCAACAACTATATATATATATATATACCGGAGTAAACACATAAATGTGAAACAAGGTGGAAAAAAGAGTACTCAAATACCAGTGGTAGAGTAATATGCTTTATTTTAAGCAGCAGAAAATTCAACAAAATCTGTTACTCTGAGTTTCTCGTTGCCGTTCATCAGACAGTTTTTGCAAAAACTGTCTGATGAACGGCAACGAGAAACTCAGAGTAACAGATTTTGTTGAATTTTCTGCTGCTTAAAATAAAGTATATATATATATATATATATAATATATATATATATATATACTGCATCTGCACGGTAAATTCGAAAAGTTAGAACCTATAGACACGTGGCTGATTACTTATAGCTCCATGTCTGTGCATTCAGTCTTGGCAACCTACTGAAGAAGCAGCGCCAGATATAGACTGAGATTATTTTATTTCAATCTGTATTTAAGTCTGTAGAAACCTTGCAGAGTCTAGGATTAAGGTAAACGTTTTTATTTTTCAATCACTTTCGGAATTACAGCAATTGGTGGCTTGGAGTTTTAACTGCTCTTTCTAGCGAGTCAGATATCTTATTCTTCAGGTATCTCTTTTATGTTTGAATGTACACTGTATTATTCTCTGAATAATATATAGTCTATTGACTAATTTTTTCTCTCTCGCTAGACCACTGGTAACTAAGAATTTTTCGATAAATATCCTTGCTACCCTAAGATTTTAATTATATATATGTATATATATATATATGTATATTAGTGTTAAATAAATGTATATGTATGTATAAGGGTACATGCAGGCAAATCTTGGTTTAGTAGCCTCTCTTGACTTGTAAAGCAACTATGACAAAGTCTGGCTATACAGCTATACAGCCGAAATTAGGTCTGTAAGCTGACAGGTTCTGATCTCCTGGCATACTAAGGAACTGACCATATATCACTGAAGTGGAATGATAACAGACACAAAAGACAAGTAATTGTTCATGTTTACCATTTTTTGATATTATTATCTTAGAATGTTCATTTTTCTAAAAGTCAAAACAAACAAGTCTGTGGTTAATCTATTTTTAGTATTTTTTTCTTATTTGTATTTCTTTGTATTTCCAAGTTCTTCTTTGTCAATGGAATGCTAAAAATAGTATAATGGTGTAAATATAAAACAAAGTGAAACTGAAGATGATCAAGCTGTGCTTTGGACAATATTCAGCAGAAGACGTGCATATGTACAACTATCTTTGGATCATATTAATACAATAATGTGTATAAAATTTGTAACTTAGGCACAAGAGTGGCTGTGTGGTAAGTAGCTTGCTTACCAACCACATGGTTCCGGGTTCAGTCCCACTGTGTGGCACCTTGGGCAAGTGTCTTCTACTATAGCCTCGGGCTGACCAAAGCCTTGTGAGTGGATTTGGTAGACGGAAACTGAAAAGAAGCCCATCGTATAAATATGTATATATATGTGTGTGTGTATGTTTGTGTGTCTGTGTTTGTCCCCCCAACATCGCTTGGGAACAATTGCTGGTGTGTTTATGTCCCCGTAACTTAGCAGTTTGGCAAAAGAGACCAATAGAATAAGTACTAGGCTTACAAAGAATAAGTCCTGGGGTCAATTTCCTCGACTAAAGGTGGTGCTCCAGCATGGCCACAGTCAAATAACTGAAACAAGTAAAAGAGTAACTTTCAGCAATTACCAACTGACACTGATCACACAGTATAAAGCTACCTCCATTTCTACAACAGCCCTTATCTGGTTGAGAGTTAAAGGCAACAGTTGAAAGCTTTTACTGATTCTTCACGTTATCTAGTATTTCTTTTGATTTACAGATGATTCCAACTGGCCAAATGAGGTTGTCCTGTATGCATCTCTAAACTTGGCTACAATATATATAAGTACTTTAAATTTAATGGATCAAAGTAGGTACCCTCATCAGGTCACTCAAATTACTATAAACATCATCATCATCATCGTTTAATGTCCGCTTTCCATGCTAGGATGAGTTAGATGATTTTACTGAGGTCTGGTGAACCAGATGGCTGCACTAGACTCCAATCTGATCTGGCAGAGTTTCTACAGCTGGATGCCCTTCCTAACACCAACCACTCCAAGAGTGTAGTGGGTGCTTTTACGTTCCGCTGGCACGAGGGCCAGTCAGGTATTACTGGCAACGGCCACGCTCAAATGATGCTTTTTATGTGTCACCTGCACAGGAGCCAGTCCAGCGGCACTGGGAACGACCTCGCTCGAATGTTTTTTTCACATGCCACCAGCATAAGTGCCAGTAAGGCGATGCAGGTATCCAAATTTCCCTAAAAATGGTGCCATCTTAACCCTTTTGTTATCATATTTCGGTTGAGATGCTCTGTACTTCTTTCAATTAATTTTAAATATAACAAAGAATTTAGCAAAATAACTTAGTTATCATTAAGCTAGTGTTAGGAACATAAATTCTGACTAAAGTTTAGTGGACGATTTTTAATTCAGAACTTTTAAAAACAAGAAAGAGTTAGAGGCAGTTGCAGGCAGGTTGGTATGAAAAGGGTAAAACAAAGGAAGAATTGAAGAATTCAGTTTGGAATACATAGCAACTTTTAAAAAAATCAAGGAAGGGAAACTTGCCTATTTTTTTTTTTTTTTGTATCACAGATCTGATTGATTAGGGCCATCTTGGGTTTAAAGCAAGACATTAAACTTAACACATATCTACTTTCAAAATTATTTCTTAATGGTTTGCAAAATCAAAGAAAACACACACACACATTTAAAATAAATTGATAGTATTAGAATAATATAACTGCAATTAAGTGAAGTACTCAATATGGTAACATGAAGTAGAATTATATTGATTTGAGGAAGGGTGTTAGTCACAACTGGAAGTTTCACATTTCCAATCTTGACTCACTTGAAGATTAAGAGTGAAACTCCAGACAATGAATCACACAGACTCATCTTCAGTATTGAATAAATTCGTGTGTGCTTGTGTGTGTGTGTGTGTGTGCGCATGCATGCAAGAGTATGATTATGTCAGAGAGTATGTGTGTGTGTCTGCATGTGTATGTATAAGTATATATATGTGTGTGCATGTGTAGATGTAACACACACACACAAACACACACACACACACACACACATACACACACACACACACACACACACACAAGATATTTAGAAGAGCATGGAACATTCTGGTGTACGTGCCATTTGGAGTTTTCTTCATGAGAGCAGTTAAGTGCCCACATTATCAAAACCATAAAACAAAACTCGTTCAGATACAGCCCTGAAGAACTCTATTTTAATTTTTCCATAGAAGAGTAGATTTCCCTATCAATACATGACCAACAAAAAACTATACCAAGACATCTCATACATCACTGAGACAATACAAAAGCACAGTGGTTAGGGTATTCAGCTTATGATCACAAGGTTGTGAGTTCAATTTCTGGTGATGCATTGTGTCCTTGAGCAAGGCACTTTATTTCACATTGATCCAGTCCACTCAGCTGCCAAAAATGAGCTCTACCTGTAATTCAAAAGGTGTGCAAGAGAGATGGTTGTGCTGGTTTGGTCATGTGATGTAGATGGATGCTGACAGCCCCATAAAGAAGTGCTGATCTCTCAATGTAGAACATGCGGAAGTGGGAGACCCAGGAAGACATGGGACTAAGTACTGAAGAATGATCTCAAGAACATAAACCTTCCAGGCAAGATGACAAAGGAGTGAGATACCTGGCTGTACTCAGGAAGACCCGTACTTCACAGCAGAAGTGTTAAGACCGATCCTGCTGGTGGTGTAAAGCACTTGTGACAGGGCCACATAAAAGTGCCCGTGCAATGCCATGTAAAAGCAGCTGTGCAGTGTCCCATAAAAGTGCTTTTGCAGTACCATATAAATGCACCTGTGCAGTACCACATAAAACTGCCCATGCAACACTATGAAAAAGCACCCATGCAATGCCATGTAAAAGTGTCCATGTAGTGCTACATAAAACCACCCAGAACACTCTGTAAAGTAGTTGGTGTTAGGAAGGGCATCCAGCTGTAGAAACCATGCCAAGGCGGTGAGCTGGCAGAAACATTAGCATGCCAGGTGAAATATCTAGTGGTATTTCGTCTGCCATTACGTTCTGAGTTCAAATTCCACCGAGGTCGACTTTGCCTTTCATCCTTTTGGTGTTGATAAATTAAGTACCAGTTATGCACTGGGGTCGATCTAATCGACTTAATCCCTTTGTCTGTCCCCTCTATGTTTAGCTCCTTGTGGGCAATAAAGAAAGAAGAAACCTTGCCAAATCAGACAGGAGTCTGGTGCAACTCCCCAGCTTGTCAGCTCTGGTCAAACTGTCCAACCCATGGACACAGATGTTAAATAATGAGATAATATATATTATATATATATATATTATATATATAGATATATATATATATATATATATATAGATATATATATATATCACCATGATCACCGTGACCAACCAGGTTATCAGATGTTGCTACACATCGCTGGTCACAATGTGCTTCGCATTGTTTTAGCCTTCAAATGACGCCACCCCACTGGCTAAGTGAGCAGGCCAACAGAAGAAAAGAATGAGAGAAAGCTGCAGCAAAAGAGCACAACAGGGATCGCCCCCCTCCCCCTGCCAGAGCCTCATAGAGCTTTAGGTGTTTTTGCTCAATAAACACTCACAACGCCCAGTCTGGGAATTGAAACCGCGATCCTATAACCGCGAGTCTGCTGCCTCAACTACTGGGCCATTGCGCCTCCATATATATATATATATTAGCGTTTTTAAATTTTTTAACTTTAAATTTAAATAATATTGAATTTTATATTTTATATTTTGTATATTTTATTAATTAATTTTATTTCTATGTTTTGGTTTATGTTTTTCACTGTTTGATTTGCCTAATAGTGGTTTTATCTCTAATTAATATATATATATTTATACTGTAAAATTAGATTTAATCCTAAATCTAATTTTTCCCTGTAAGTTTGGATTTACTCCCTAATATTATCATATTATATATATATATATATATATATTATATATATATATATATATATATATATATATATATATATATTATATATATATATAATATATATATATATATATATATATATATATATATTACATACATACATATATGTATCAGTTTCCATATACCAAATCCACTTACAAGGTTTTGGTTGGCCCAAGGCTATAGCAGAAAACATACATTAGGACTGAACCCAGAACCATATGGTTGTGAAGCAAGCTTCTTACTTCACAGCCATGCCAAGGGGTACTATGTAATGTATTTGTTGCATTATGTATATGTCTATATTCAACAGTAGCTTAGTCTACTAGTTTGTCTGAACATCTATTAATTAGTGTTTTTATTCTATGGATTTCTGTACTGTTTCATTATGGAAGAGAATCCACATGCTTGCCTAAGTATTGATTTTACCATTGACATTTTGCAGTTACATGGGCACTTGCCATCTCCATGTAAGTAAATGCATTTGTTTGTGTTTGTTTATTGTGTAAACTAACATAATGTATCTATTGTTTGTAATCTAAATGCTTATGTCTAGAAATGGTGCTGTACTAGTATTGTTTTGGAAGTTGAATTTTAGCAGTACTGAATTCCATTTTAGGTCTTCCTTTAATTTCTCAACACCTTTTGGTGTGTTCATTGCAACGAGTATATTGTCTATGTATCTAGTGTATGCTACATATTTGTGTTTAGGTATTATTATGTTTTCTGTTGTAGCTTGGTAATATGTGGCGAATGTGGGACCATAGGGAGAACCCATTGCTATTCCATCTTTTTTTTTATATAGCTTGTCTTGTCAACAGAATAAAGGTATTATCATAATACAGCTTAGTTGTAGTTTTTTTTTAATAATTTTGCTGATATCATGGGTGATTTTATTTTTGGCTGCTTGTATACATTATCTAATATAATGTAGAGTGCGTTTCAGCTATTGGAACATTAGTGAAAGAACTTTTAACATTAAGAGTAGAAATGGTTCCTTTTTGTTTCTTGTAAAATATCTATAAATTCTTTTGAAGACCTGATGCTGTAATTCTCTGGTGAGCATTTTGAAATAATGCTTTCTATTTGGTGATTCTTTATGGGAATGTATTTATTTAAGATATTATAATAATGATGATGATGGGTCAAAGGGGGATTGTTTTGTTTGCATATTTTTACTTTACTATACATGTGCTAGAGTGAACTCTCCTTTGATGCTGGAAAAGTAGGTGGGGCGGGGTTGTTCTATTTAGATGTTTATTGCATTAATTATCTTATTTAATTTGATTTTTAATTAATAAGTGCTGACATTTTTGATTTTTCTAAACTTTTCATCATTTAGGAAGTTGTTGATTTTACAATATATTTTCCCTATCAATGATTACAAACATATTGATTTTGTCACTCTTGCATATTCTTACATCATCATTATGTTTTAAGTGAGCCTGTTTTCACCTATGGACATACATGTAGGGTAATAACTGAAAGAGTATAATTGCAAAATGCAAGCAGCTGAAAAGGGGTCCTTCCAAAGTAACTTTAGCCCTTTCGTTACCAACCCGGCTGAAACTGGCTCTGGCTCTGTAGTACAAATGCCTAGCTTTCATAAGTTTCGAATTAAAATCTTCCACCAAACCTTAGTCACAATTTATGTTCCTAACACTTGCTAAATGATAACTAAGTTATTTTACAGAATTCTTTGTTATATTTAAAGTAATTGAAAGAAACACAGAGCATCTCAAAATAAATACAGTAATGAAAGGGTTAGAGTAATGTTACTCAATTGAGTTCAAAGCTCAAAGATTAGGGAATCTCTCTGAGTCAAGCATTTAGAGATCATAATTTCAGTGACACGGATATATTGTTAGAATGTCAAAAGGAAAGGATCACAAAATAGATTCTTGAAACTGAACCAACTGAAAAGAGGTCTAGGGGTAGACCAAGAATGAAATGGCTGGATAATATCTGTAGATTCAGTTGAACATGTGTGGGAATCCAGCAAGAAAGTGTAATGATGGTTGCTTCTGATAGGACTTTGTAGAGGAGGTACCTGAGGAGTCTACCCCCGTCACACTCCCAGGAACACTAGGTAGTGGAAATGGGTGGGGGGATAGATTGATGTTATAAGTATCTTCTTTCTATCTTTTATCTGTTTCAGTCGTTAGACTGCAACCATGTGGGGCACTGCCTTGAAGATTTTTTAGTTGAATGAATCAACCCCAATCTTTATTTTCCTTTTTTTTTGAAGTTTGGTACTTATTCTATTATTTTTTTTTTACTGAACTGCTAAGTTATGGGGATATAAACACACCAACACCAGTTGTCAATTGGTGATGGTGCACAAACACAAAGTCATACACACACACGATGGGTTTCTTTTTGCTTCCATCTACCAAATGAACTCACAAGGCTTTGGTCTGCCTGAGGCTATAGTAGAAGACACTTTCCCAAGGTGCCACACAGTGGGACTGAACCTGGAACCATGTGGTTGTGAAGCAAGCTTCTTACAACACAGCCATCATAATACTTGTTTAAGTTTCTAATTCAGTGTTTTGTTTTTCTTTTGTATCTATTTTTATTGCAATTAGCACAAAAGTAAGTCTAAGACTCTATTATTTCTGTTCATAGCGCATTTGTTCTTCAGGTGTTTTAGCTTTTAGTATAACAGTTTAATTTCAACTTTTTATTCTTGTTTTGAATATATTTTAGCTGTAGATATATTTCTTTACTAGCTACAAGGGGCTAAACACAGAGGGGACAAACAAGGACAGACAAACGGATTAAGTGGATTACATCGACCCCAGTGCGTAACTGGTACTTAATTTATCGACCCCGAAAGGATGAAAGGCAAAGTCGACCTCGGCGGAATTTGAACCTAGAATGTAACGGCAGACGAAATACGGCTACGCATTTCGCCCGGCGTGCTAACGGTTCTGCCAGATAGAAGCCAATACCAATACTGAAGACCATAACTTGATCTGTGCTAATTGTATGCAGTAATAAATAAATGAATTTAGTTCGTGTGGGATGGATGATTATCCGTTTGTATAGTTTACATATTTTATTAACATTTCTCTGCCTCAGCATCCAGAGAGCAATGTCCTTTTGCTATGGAAAGTTGCTCGTGTACTGGTTAATAAATGATTTTCATTTATGAATTTATCTATTTCCTTCTCCAAATGTATAATTTTGATTTTCATATTTTATGTTGCTTGGACTGCTTTGTGTATTTCTCTAACGATTAATTGCTTTAGGAATTCTGTTATACAGCTTTCACTGTTTTTTATTTTTTTGCTCTTTTATTGTATATTTGTATATATGGAAAATAGCTTTTCTTTTAAATAGGAAGATATTAACAGAAAATGCTTGCATATTTTAAAGAATACCTCACAGAAACAGATGACTGCTCACGGAAGCAATGCTAATGCTGATTTCAAATTTTGGTACAAGGCCAGCAATTTCAAGGGAGGGGCTAAGTCGATTACATCGACCCCTGAGCTCTACTGTTACTTATTTTATTGACCCTGAAAGGATGAAAGGCGAAGTCGACCTTAGTGGAATTTGAGCTCAGAACATAAACACAAATGAAATGCCACTAAGCATTTTTACCTGGTGTGCTAATGATTCTGCCAGTTTTCCACCTTATTGTGTTGTAACCTCTCGAAAGAGCTGTTCTTCACTCCTGCTCTAGAGAGTCGGCTGTGGGGTCACTCCGAAAAGCTCTATCTGCGATGATTTCATCTCAATCGAAGGAGAGGGGCTTTCTCTGTCCGGGTTGTGGATCTGTGGAATAAGCTGCCGGACGAGATAGTGAAGATGCCGACGACCGCTCGGTTCAAAGTCTCTCTTGACCAGAAACCCTCCCTGTACATAACTCCATGTCCCCCTACATGGCCTTGCTTTTCACTTTTTGAGCCAAAAAATTAACTTAACTTAACTTAACTTAATATTAGTGCTGCTTCTAGGGAATGAGCTGGCAAAATCGTTAACATGCTTAGTGACATTTTATCTGCCTTTACATTCTGAGTTCAAATTCTGCCAAGGTCAACTCTGCCTTTCATCCTTTCAGGGTTGATAAATTAAGTACTAGTTAAATACTGGGGTCAATGTAATTGACTTAACCCCTTACTCTTTACTCTCTCTCTTTTACTTGTTTCAGTCATTTGACTGTGGCCATGCTGGAGCACCGCCTTTAGTCGAGCATATCGACCCCAGGATTTATTCTTTGTAAGCCTGATAACTATTCTATCGGTCTCTTTTGCCGAACCGCTAAGTTACGGGGACGTAAACACACCAGCATCAGTTGCCAAGCGATGTTGGCGGGGACAAACAAAGACACACACACATGCACACACACACACACACACATATATATATATATATATATATATATATAGGACAGGCTTCTTTCAGTTTCTGTCTACAAAATCCACCCACAAGGCTTTGATTGGCCTGAGGCTATATAGTAGAAGACACTTGCCCAAGGTGCCATGCAATGGAACTGAACCTGGAACCATGTAGTTTGTAAGCAAGCTACTTACCACACAGCCACTCCTACCCCTTCTCCAAAATTGCTGGCCTTGTGCCAAAAATTTGAAACCAATATTACAACACAAGGCTACAATATAACATGCACATGGCACAAATGCAAATCCAGTAATGAGGACCTCTAATGCACTAACAGACAAGGTCTAGCAGGGAAAGTCTGTATAAAAATAAGCTGTTAAGGGAACTCGCAACAAGAGAGCTTCTCCAGTGTGGTCAACCATCAAGGAGGAGGGGAACACTAATCAGTGTACAGCTTGCCTGGTTTCATTACCACCTGGCAACACAGTTATCCAACCCCAAACTTGACAATGGTACATTCTTCAATCACATTGTGGCAAATAGCCTGCTGACCCAGGCTGGCCCATACAGCATAAAAGAGCTTCAAAAAATGCTTTAAAAGGTTAGGAAACAAGATACCAAGTCCAGACAACATCTCAGTCATCATCTGGAAGAATCTACTCTTCCACAATTATTTGTTGGGCTTCTGCAATGAAACTTATAAAGGAGACAACCCAACAGACTTGTTAGAGTAAAGGTTGTTTGCCAACAAAACATGGCAGTCCTGGTTTAGGACAAATGTTGCTGTAATTTGGCCCCAGATGGCTATATGACATGATCTGTGATCTTACATTTTTTGAACAAGGGAATCTAGCATCCCCACTCACCTCAAAACAATATCTGTGTATTGCGATTTCCGGGATATTTCCCTTCATCGGTACAGAATAACCGTTCAGTTAGAGGTGGCACTGCGAAATTCCCGTTCGAAATATATAGTTTGCAAAGTGACAACTAGTTACTGATTTATAAATTAGAAAATTACTATTTTTAAATCTCACAACGAGAGAGTACTGTTGCTGAATATCTCTCATTGTGAGGTTTAAAAATAGTAATTTTCAGACTTGTCAGAGTTTTTAATTATTCTACTTTTAAAGACAAGTAATATTAACCTGTCTCAGAACTACAGTGTAATTACATTCTCACATCTATCTTCAAAAATCTACAACTCTATACTCTTGACTTTCCCTACACGTGAACCCTATCCTAAGAAGGATTCAAAATGGTTTCCACATACAACTTTGCCCTCAGATGAATGATAGAAGAGAAGCTTAGGATTATCAAGAAAACGCAAATGTTGTATTTGTTAATTTCTTCAAGGGATTTTATAGCATCAGTTGACTGACTATGCCATATATCCTGCAGAATTATAGTATCAAAGCTAACACCATCATATATGGAAATCTGTCATACTTTGAGCATAGGATCAATATTCCTATTTCTCTACTATCCACAAGGGGCTAAACACAGAGGAGACAAACAAGGACTGACAGATGGATTAAGTCATTTATATCGACCCCAGTGCATAACTGGTACTTAATTTATTGACCCCGAAAAGGTGAAAGGCAAAGTCGTCCTCGGCAGAATTTGAACTTAGAACATAACGGCAGACGAAATACCTATTTCTTTATTACCCACAAGGGGCTAAACACAGAGGGGACAGACATAGGTATTAAGTCGATTACATCGACCCCAGTGCGTAACTGGTACTTAATTTATCGACCCTGAAAGGATGAAAGGCAAAGTCGTCCTCGGCAGAATTTGAACTTAGAACATAACGGCAGACGAAATACCTATTTCTTTATTACCCACAAGGGGCTAAACACAGAGGGGACAGACATAGGTATTAAGTCGATTACATCGACCCCAGTGCGTAACTGGTACTTAATTTATCGACCCTGAAAGGATGAAAGGCAAAGTCGTCCTCGGCAGAATTTGAACTTAGAACATAACGGCAGACAAAATACCTATTTCTTTATTACCCACAAGGGGCTAAACACAGAGGGGACAGACATAGGTATTAAGTCGATTACATCGACCCCAGTGCGTAACTGGTACTTAATTTATCGACCCTGAAAGGATGAAAGGCAAAGTCGTCCTCGGCAGAATTTGAACTTAGAACATAACGGCAGACGAAATACCTATTTCTTTATTACCCACAAGGGGCTAAACACAGAGGGGACAGACATAGGTATTAAGTCGATTACATCGACCCCAGTGCGTAACTGGTACTTAATTTATCGACCCTGAAAGGATGAAAGGCAAAGTTGACCTTGGCAGAATTTGAACTCAGAACGTAGCGGCAGACGAAATACCGCTAAGCATTTCGCCCGGCGTGCTTAACGTTTCTGCCAGCTCATCGCCTTAGCATCAATATTCCAATTAACCCTTTAGCATTCAGATGTAATGCTTATTTTATTCAGATGCAATGCTTATTGATTCATATTTTTTTGAATTAATCATGCATTATCTCATAGCTTTGAAATTTTAAAGATGTGATTGTTCATTTTTAAAATTACATTGTAGCATAAGTATGAGAGGCCAGATCAGACTGGTTTTATCATAGAAAGGATAGAATATTTAGGCCCGATATGGCTGGTTCAAATGCTAAAGGGTCAAAGAGCTTCTAACAACAAAAATCCATCAGAGAGATATCCTAAATTCTTTTGCTCTTTTGCCTTTGTGATTGTGGTGGAACACATCCTTAGGCAAAATTTTCATCCTATCCATGACAAAGGAGCCATTATCAAGCAACAGGAAACAAGATGTCAGTAAAGCATTTATCTCATGTAACCTTGACTATGCTGATGGTCTTGTCCTCAAAGCTCATTAACTATAAGATGTGCATGATTAAGGAGTGGCTGTGTGGAAAGTAGCATGCTTACCAACCACATGGTTCCGGGTTCAGTCCCACTGCGTGGCACCTTGGGCAAGTGTCTTCTACCATAGCCTCGGGCCGACCAAAGCCTTGTGAGTGGATTTGGTAGACAGAAACTGAAAGAAGCCTGTTGTATATATGTATATATATATATGGGTGTGTGTGTGTGTGTGTATGTTTGTGTGTCTGTGTTTATCCCTCTAGCATTGCTTGACAACCGATGCTGGTCTGTTTAAGTCTCCGTAACTTAGCAGTTCAGCAAAAGAGACCAATAGAATGAGTACTAAGCTTACAAAGAATAAGTCCCGGGGTCGAATTGCTCGACTAAAGGCGGTGCTCCAGCATGGTCGCAGTCAAATGACTGAAACAAGTAAAAGAGTAAAGAATAAAGAGTATCCACTGGAAATGCTGCAGCCAAAGTTAGTCTTTTTCTCTGTGCAATGGAAGCAGAATACATGACTTTTAATGGAAATGGATATTGTAGCTGTGATACCAGTGCCGGTGGCACGTAAGCGAACCATCTGAACGTGGCTGTTGCCAGCGCCGCCCTGACGGGCCTCCGTGTCGGTGGTACGTAAAAAGCATCATCCGATCATGGCTGTTGCCAGCCTCGCCTGGCCCCCGTGCCGGTGGCACGTAAAAAGCACCATCCAACCGTGGCCATTTGCCAGCCCCATCTGGCAGCTGTGCTGGTGTCACGTAAAAAGCACCCACTACACTCACGGAGTGGTTGGCGTTAGGAAAGGCATCCAGACGTAGAAACATTGCCAGATCAGACTGGGCCTGGTGCAGCCTCCTGGCTTCCCAGACCCCAGTTGAACCGTCAAACCCATGCTAGCATGGAAAACGAACGTTAAATGATGATGATGATGATGATGATGATGATGAGGATGATGATGAAGCCCACATGCCAATTTGTTCCAATGATGGTACAGAGAATCAAGTAAGTAAATAGCTTCAAGTTATTTGGGTTGGATCCTGCAATGCTGACAGTAAGAATAATTTCCTCACACATAAGGCACTATCCTGGAGTGTCTGATGCAGAGTGAGGCTGCTTGGCACAGATTGACTTTGAACGCTGTTGCACATGAGCACTAAGTTATAATGTTCTCATTCACTGCCATTGTTTGTAGCAGTGCTTGGAAGTAAAGTGTGGGGTTGACTCACCACACCACACCACACCACGGAAGTTCCATAAGTAACCATGGCAGAGAAAATGTGTGAGTGTATGAGAGAGAGAGAGAGAGAGAGAGAGAGAGAGAGAGAGAGAGAGAATTTCTTTATTCACCATAAGGTTGAGAAAAAGAGGGGACAATATGGGGACAGACAAAACAAACGTTGGGGGTCAGAGAGAGAGGGAGAGAGAGGGAGAGAGAGAGGGAGAGAGAGGGGGAGAGAGAGAATTTCTTTATTGACCATAAGGTTGAGAAAAAGAGTGGCAATATGGGGACAGACAAAACAAACGTTGGGGGTCAGAGAGAGAGAGAGAGAGAGAGGGAGAGAGAGAAAAGGAGAGAGAGAGAGGGAGAGAGAATGGGAGAGAGAGAGGGAGAGAGAGAGGGAGAGAGAGAGGGAGAGAGAGGGAGAGAGAGAGGGAGAGAGAGAGAGAGAGAGGGAGAGAGAGAATGCGTGCATTGAAAGAGACAGCTTGAAGGTCATTACGGCCAAGAATTTTTCCAAAAATCAAATCTAAATTGAAAAGAACAGGATTTCAATATATTGAGGAAATCCATGAGAACACAATGAGGCAGATACTCGCTATCCCCAAAAAAGGAGTTCCAGAAATGCTTCCATCAGTGACAACAACATTGGATAAAGTGTACGGCATCAGACGGGGACTACTCTGAAGAGGATTGAATGTTGAATCAATATAATTGATATGTATTGTAGTTATCTTTTT
>NC_043014.1:40799652-40802152 GCF_006345805.1 Octopus sinensis
TATATATATTATAAATGAATATTTAATGTGTATTATGAATACATATATATGTATATTATATATATATATATATATATTATCTTCCTCATCCGTTTAACATCCATTTCCATGCTGGCATGGGTTGGACTATTCGACTGGGGTCTGGGAAGCCAGGAGGCTGCACCAATCCACAATCTGATTTGGCAGGACTTCTACAGCTGGATGCTCTTCTTGACGCCAACCACTCTGAGAGTGTAGTGGGTGCTTTTTACGTGCCACCAGCACAAGGGGCCAGAGGATTGGATGATGCTTAAATATATATTATATATATTATGGGCAAGTGTTTCTACTATAGTCTCAGGCCAACCAAAGCCTTGTGAGTGGATTTGGTAGACAGAAACTGAAAGAAGTCCATCGTATATATATGTATCATCATCATCATCATGTCTCCAGTCTTATCTGGCAATGTTTCTACAGCTGGATGCCCTTCCTAACGCCAACCACTCCGTGAGTGTAGTGGGTGCTTTTTACGTGCCACCTGCACAGGTGCCAGGCGAGGCTGGCAATGGCCACGGTTGGATTTGTGCATTTTACATGCCACCGGCACGGAAGCCAGTCGAGGCAGCGCTGGCATTGGCCATGAGTCGGATAGTGCTTTTTACGTACCACCAGTCCAGGGGTCCTGGCTGGTTCAATTCGATTTCGATTTCGATTTCACTTGCCCCAACAAGCAAAGGGGGTTGGCATGGGTGCCTGTCGTCGGATGAGGTTCTATATCGTCTTCGCTTGCCTCAACAGGTCTTTGTGTCCAAGGGAGGAAAGGCAGCATAAGTGGGCTGGGGCTCATTGTCCTGCTTGGTCTTCTCAAGTACAGCATTTCCAAAGGTCTCGGTCGCTAGTCATTCCTCAGTGAGGCCTAAAGTTCGAAGGTCGTGCTTCACCACCTCTCGTCCCAGGTTTTCCTGGGTCTAACCTCTTCCACGGGTTCCCTCAACTGCTAGGGATTGGCACTTTCTCACACACCTATTTTCATATGTATATATATATATATATATATGCATGTGTGTGTATATGTTTGTGTGTCTGTGTTTGTCCCCCCAACATTGCTTGACAACTGATGCTGTTGTGTTTACATCCCTGTAACTTAGCGGTTCAGCAAAAGAGACCAATAGAATAAGCACTAGGCTTACAAAGAATAAGGCAGCGATTTGTTCGACTAAAGGCGGTGATCCAGCATGGCCACAGTCAAATAACAGAAACAAGTCAAAGAGAGAAAAGAGTGTATATATAACTATATATATATATATAAAGTTAATCCAAACATGAAAACACAAAGAGAAAACACAACAACGCAAGGATGTTGAACAAGTATAGTATTATTGGACGCTCAGGAAAGAAGAAAAGAAGGAGGATTTAACGTTTCGAGTGGAGCTCTTTGTCAGAAACATAGGAAAAGGAAAGATCCAAAGAAGGGAAGACGGAGGAAAAAATCACCAATGGTACATACGCAGTCATAACAAAGTAAAGTTGTAAGATACCGCACGAGTGGAAATATAAATGAAAGAAGGTTTGAAAATGCAATTTTAAAGATGTTTATTCACTTGACCGGTTTCACTTTTTTAGAAAAAGATTGTCAAAAGTAAAATGTAAAGCTTTGTATGAGCTTTGTTGTGTTAAGTACGGGCGGTCACAAAAGTATTAAAATACATATATACATTATTTGGTAATAATAAGAAAATGTTAAAAACAGTTTACAAGAAAGTATTTAAGAAAATATTCAACAAAAAGTATTAGGAGTTCAATAAAAATCATGTTGTTTCGTAGTATCTATATACCTACAGGGAAAAAGTAGAGCAAAACTATTACGGAAGCTTGCAAAAAGATCTATTCAACTTGCATCACTGTGCCACATCCCACTGATCTCAAACTGGGAGCAATTCTGGCAGGCCCAAACTGTGAAACACATAGATTAAGCAACATTATCGATATCATCTTAAAACCAATATTTAAACAGATACCAAGTATTGTAAGAGATGTCCTGAACCTATTAAATCATCTCCTCAAACATATCAATAAAGAAATTTTAATTGTCTCCTTTGATGTAATAAACCTTTATACTACAATCCCACACAAATATGGCCTGGAAGTCATTAAATTCTGTCTAGAAAAATACTCCAATGAGGTCTGGAAAGAATAAAAAAAGAATTCGGCACCGAGGATATTAAGATTATTCTCCAAGACAACTTTTTGAATTTTAATAATAATACTTAGAGACAGTTACCAGGGACTGCAATGGGTACTAAAGATGCCCCTACTTATGCCAACATGGTGATGGCCTACCTAGAATTACAACTTATGAAAAATCCAAATATAAGTACATAGGTATATATTATATATATATAATTATTATATATATATATATATATACATATATATTATATATATATATATGCAATATATATATATATGCATATATATATATTATATATATTATACTATAATATATATATATATGCATATA
>NC_043014.1:40812800-40902800 GCF_006345805.1 Octopus sinensis
CATAGTACATACCTATAAGTTGTGTAACTATGGTAAAATGGAAAGGACAGAGCTAATAGTAATACAAAATAATAATAATAATAATAAAAAAGATAGCAAGTTCTTTAAGGTATATTTAATTGACATTTGAAGTTAGATGAGACTCACTCAAGAGAATATATATATAATATATATATATATATATATATATATAAGTAATGTTAGAGACAGAACCACCTACACCTCAATCAACACTGAAAGAAGATTTATACCCACCACTCCATAAAATGTTAAAAATTAAAATCTTATACTAACTATATCTATTCTGAATCCTGTATTTCCCGTTTATAAGACTATAATAATAATGATAATAATAATATATATATATATATATACATATATATATACATACATATATGTATATATATATATACATATATATACATACATATATATATACATATATATACATACATATACATACATACATATACATACATACATACATATACATACATATACATACATACATATACATACATACATATACATACATATACATACATACATACATACATACATATACATACATACATATACATACATACATATACATACTACATATACATACATACATATACATACATACATATATATATATATATATACATACATACATATATATATACATATATATATATTTATATATATATTTATATATATATATATATATATATTATATATATATCTATATATATATATATATATATATATATATTATATATATATATATAATATATATTTATATATATATATATATATATATATATATATATATATATATATATATATATGTATGTATATATACAGATACACCACATATATGGCAATGGAAATAATTAGAATTCGTTAAGTTGTTCGGTAAAAATGAATTACTTGACATGAGTTGTGAAGAGTAAGAGTTACTGAATAAAGGACAGGTATAGTTTAACAAATAGACACGCCCTGCCAAAGTTGGAGTGACTGAGGAAGCAACATTGGACAATAGTTGCACAGTTCGCATATAATTTACAAAGAATATAGATTTGGTAAAGATATTTCTTTCATGGAAATATATAATATTTAGCATCAGTGATGGTGCTGTTCTGTTGCTTCTTCAAAATTAGCAAGAAACTAACGGCAAATAGATCATATAAAGGCATTTGTTTGAGAAAATAAAAAGCCACTGTATAAAACCCACCCACATACAATTATATTCGATTCCAACCAGTTCCTCAAAATTTTCAGATATTTTGCTTCGATTAAAACACCCAAACGTGTAATGATAAATGCTTTGAACACAATAAAACACTGGGAATGTAAGAGATTTATTGTATTTAAAGGGAAAGGTAGATTAAAAGCACGAGTTAATGATGTGTGAAAGCTATAAGGTATTATTAAACGAAAATGAAAATGAAAGTTGAAGGAGGCACTCACAGTTGCAGACGACATATCCCCCACACATCGTTTTAGCATTGGTTTCACAACTACTTATTCAACTACATCCGCCGCCACAGAAATCATAAGTAATGAAGGGCAAAGATGAACATTTAGTTCTTGTTTAAGGAAGCAAATTTCAGAAAAGAAACGATGATAGAGCTAGCTAGCGGACGCACGGCAAATGTATCAATGAAGACAGATCGAAGCTACATACATAGGTTAAAATAACAACTCGTTTTGCTAATGATCGGGCAAAATTTTAAAGAAATACTTTTGCAAGAAGATGAACACTGGTGTATATTTAATTGAAACAATATTGTTATTGCTAATTTTTTTTGCATAGATGCAACCCCAGTGAATGCAAAAGCAGTCAGTCCATCAATAATTTGTTGCTCGTAAAATGGGAGACAGCAAATCAGATAATAAAAGCAGATACCTCATAAAGTCTCTATAAGAAAATATGAAGATTTAATAGAAGAAATTATTATAAAAATTGCCAACTCTTTCCTCAGATAAATATAGCGTTAAAATGGCTATCCTGAAGAACTGTTTGAAAACGAAAGTAGAAAACGGGGTAAATAATTAATAAATGCATTATTAAAAGAATAATAAGAAAGAATCAAATTATGAAATTACCTTAGATGCTGCAATTAGAAGTATCAAAAAGGTAAAACTTTAGAAGCAATCACTCTGTAAGGAGTTTAAGCGATAAGGACGTTGAAATGAATGGGAAGAAGTGAGAACCATAAATTTATCCACCTCAAATTATATGTAGTAGGGGAGGCTTTATTTTGGGTTCTATATGCATATCATTCAACAGTTATTATTTTATGTCTCTTTATTACCGAAAAGTTGATTATACGTTCAGTATGTAAAATAAGAATAAATGTTAAGTTTTCTCCTTTTCATTTCCTATAAAAGACACCAAACGTAAGTAACCACTATCCTGACACCCCTCCACTTTTCCAAATCCACTGCTTGCTTAACACTAAGTTTTAGGATTTAGTGTGAAAATGAACTGCTCCAACGAGAGATCACGAGACTTGATAAATGGTCGAAGACCATCGTAAGCAGACGCACGGAAGTGACTTGTAGCATTACTTGTTTCCACTGGCGATATAGGTAGGTAGAATAAACAATGATTTAGTTAAATTTTGGTCTCTTCATTTTCTATCGATGAGTTATTTCCCTCTATCTTATTTACCAAAGAAGAATTTTTTTTATTAATATACAGAAATATTTGATATAGAGCAAGAAAACCCGCTACAGATTAAATATTTTGTTGCAGTCAGTGTTTCTTTTTCTTCGAAAAGGTTTGCTGGGTTTCTAATTAAAGGGAGACGGAGTGAATGAGTGAGAGCGAGAGAGAGTGAGAGAGAGAGAAAGAAAGAAAGAGAGGCAACGTGCGTGTTAGAGACACTGATAGATAGATAGATAGATAGATAGATAGATGAATAGGGAGGGAGGGAGAGGTGCGTGTGCTATTTTCTACGATTGTAAACAGGTCATCGAACGAAAGTTATATAAAATTAATTAAACAGAAAAAACAACAACGATCTACCGGCGAAGAAATGTTTTTATTTTGTTTTTCTTTTAGAAGAAATGAATGAGAGGATGTGAATCGCGTAACAGGACAACCTGGTAAATAGAAACCGATGTTCATTAGAGAGATGATAGATTTTTGAATTAATATTGGGTCTTTTCGGTTTGAAAGGCAGTTTTTTTCTAGCGGTGTCATATGAAATTGTCACCCATAATTACGACCCTAGTATCGATCTATTGCATTTCAATCTGTCTTAGAATTTTCTCAATAAAGCCAAGAGAAAAAAGATGTTTTATAAACACATTCTACCAGTATACGAAGTTTAAAATTTTTTAGTTACGTGGAAATTTTTTAAAAACTGCCGGTCAAACCGAAAAGATCCTTAATATACAGAAAAACAAAGGAAACTGTATACAAAATGTGTGTGATTCAGATTTAGGTGAAAGAAAAAAAAGGGGGGGAGTATAATTAGTGAGGGACGTGTGTTAAATAGGGTGGGACAGATAAAGCGCGGAGAAGAAAAGGTAAAGAGAAAGTAACGACCCTAGTATCGATCTATTGCATTTCAATTGTTTTAGGATTTTCTCAATAAAGCCAAGAGAAAATAATGTTTTATAAACACATTCTACCAGTATACGAAGTTTAAAATTTTTTAGTTACGCGGAAATTATTTTTAAAAACTGCCGGTCAAACCGAAAAGATCCTTAATATACAGAAAAAGTTCTAATTCCGCCGAGGTCGACTTTGCCTTTCATCCTTTCGAGGTCGATAAATTAAGTACCAGTTATGCACAAGAGATCGATATAATCGACTTAATCCGTTTGTCTGTCCTTATTTGTACCCCCTGTGTTTAGCCCCTTGTGGGTTGTAAAGAAATAGGTATTTCGTCTGCCGCTACATTCTGAGTTCAAATTCCACTGAGGTCTACTTTGCCTTTCATCCTTTCGGGGTCGATAAATTAAGTACCAGTTACGCACTGGAGATCGATATAATCGACTTAATCCGTTTGTCTGTCCTTGTTTGTACCCCCTGTGTAAAGAAATAGGTATTTCGTCTGCCGCTACATTCTGAGTTCAAATTCCGCCGAGGTCGACTCCTTTCATCCTTTTGGGGTCGATAAATTAAGCACCAGTTACGCACTGGGGTTGATTTAATCGACTTAATCCGTTTGTCTGTCCTTGTTTGTACCCCTCTGTGTTTAGCCCCTTGTGGGTAGTAAAGAAATAAATATACAGAGTAACAAAGGAAATTGTATACAAAATGTGAGTGATTTAGATTTAGGTGAAAGGGGGTAAAAAAAAAGGTGGGGTATATAATTAGTGAGGGACGTGTGGGAAATAGGGTGGGACAGATAAAGCATGGAGAAGAAGAAAAGGTAAAAGGAAAGTATTAGAGAGGTAGATTCGCTCTTCAGTGTTGCGCCACTTAACAATAGGTTTTGGTTGAACTTTATCTCACAGCACAATTCGCCAGTTTATATTTGCCGTTAGAATATTCCGTTAATATCTTGCTGTTTATTTTTTGGTGAGTGTTTAGTGTTTTGTTTCACATTTTCCTGTTTGTATTTGTGTAATGTTAGAGTTTTTGCTTTTAATGGAAAAAATAGCGATCTATGAAAAAAAAACATTCTTCTAATTCGATGCTGTGTTTGCAATATTGCGATCTTCATGTGTTGCGCCGCTGCTGGAATATATACATATTTATATGAACGAACATATTGTGTTTCATTTACAAAATAGATTTTTCAGAAAATGACGAAGGAACAAAAAAAAAAAAGAAACCCCTCCCCTCCTAAAAAAAAAGACAAAAACTCCCAGTAAATATAAATGATTAAGATAGAGGCATGCACACTTCATTCAATTATAGACCATGCCTGGGGTAATATGCTTTTCCCTTTAAATTTTCTTAGAAGAGAAAGTAAAAAAACAAACAAGGA
Source organism: Octopus sinensis (assembly GCF_006345805.1). Taxonomy (NCBI): domain Eukaryota; kingdom Metazoa; phylum Mollusca; class Cephalopoda; order Octopoda; family Octopodidae; genus Octopus; species Octopus sinensis. The sequence continues at coordinate 40,817,738 of NC_043014.1, forward strand.
ATTTTGTGTTAGCGGATGAGTAGTAAGTCATTTTTATTATAATTATCACTTTATATAACTGTGGCACTGAGCATTTTTAAATTCAGGAACAATATACGACTGATATATATTAATAGAATGGACACCACTATGCGTTATAGGTGTACGTTTCAACGAGTAAAATTCATAATCAGTATCGATGAGTACATTACTCACACACAAACACACATATGTGATATTCTGTCACAAATAAAAGGTTCGACTGTTTATATTTTTAACCTGTGGCTAGACTATATTCCTCAAAGTCTGGGCGATTATTTTATACTTTGTTTAATTAAAGATTAATTAAAGATAATTAGTATACCGATCTGAAAGTAATTCTGTCGCAAATAAAAGGTCCAATTGTTTATATTTTTAACCTGTGGCTAGACTATATTCCTCAAAGACTGGACGATTATTTTATACTTTGTTTAATTAAAGATAATTAATATACCGATCTGAAAGTAATTCTGTCGCAAATAAAAGGTCCAGCTGTTTATATTTTTTAACCTGTGGCTAACTATATTCTTAAAGTCTGGGCGATTATTTTATACTTTGTTTAATTAAAGATTAATTAAAGATAATAGTATACCGATCTGAAAGTAATTCTGTCGCAAATAAAAGGTCCAATTGTTTATATTTTTATCCTGTGGCTAGACTATATTCCTCAAAGACTGGACGATTATTTTATACTTTGTTTAATTAAAGATAATTAATATACCGATCTGAAAGTAATTCTGTCGCAAATAAAAGGTCCAGCTGTTTATATTTTTAACCTGTGGCTAGACTATATTCCTCAAAGTCTGGGCGATTATTTTATACTTTGTTTAATTAAAGATTAATTAAAGATAATTAGTATACCGATCTGAAAGTAATTCTGTCGCAAATAAAAGGTCCAATTGTTTATATTTTTATCCTGTGGCTAAACTATATTCCTCAAAGACTGGACGATTATTTTATACTTTGTTTAATTAAAGATAATTAATATACCGATCTGAAAGTAATTCTGTCGCAAATAAAAGGTCCAGCTGTTTATATTTTTAACCTGTGGCTAGACTATATTCCTTAAAGTCTGGGCGATTATTTTATACCTTGTTTAATTAAAGATAATTAATATACCGATCTGAAAGTAATTCTGTCACAAATAAAAGGTTCAACTGTTTATATTTTTAACCTGTGGCTAGGCTATATTCCTCAAAGACTGGACGATTATTTTATACTTTGTTTAATTAAAGATAATTAGTATACCGATCTGAAAGTAATTCTGTCACAAATAAAAGGTCCAACTGTTTATATTTTTAACCTGGGATAGACTATATTCCTCAAAGACTGGACGATTATTTTATACCTTGTTTAATTAAAGGTAATTAGTATACCGATCTGAAAGTAATTCTGTCACAAATAAAAGGTTCGACTGTTTATATTTTTAACCTGTGGCTAAACTATATTCCTCAAAGACTGGACGATTATTTTATACTTTGTTTAATTAAAGATAATTAGTATACCGATCTGAAAGTAATTCTGTCACAAATAAAAGGTTCGACTGTTTATATTTTTAACCTGTGGCTAGGCTATATTCCTCAAAGACTGGACGATTATTTTATACTTTGTTTAATTAAAGATAATTAGTATACCGATCTGAAAGTAATTCTGTCACAAATAAAAGGTTCGACTGTTTATATTTTTAACCTGTGGCTAAACTATATTCCTCAAAGTCTGGGCGAATGTTTTATACTTTATTTAATTAAAGCTAATTAGTATACCGATCTGGAAGTAATTCTGTCACAAATAAAAGGTTCGACTGTTTATATTTTTAACCTGTGGCTATGCTATATTCCGCAAAGACTGGGCGATTATTTTATACTTTATTTAATTAAAGATAATTAATATACCGATCTGAAAGTAATTCTGTCACAAATAAAAGGTCCAACTGTTTATATTTTTAACCTGTGGATAGACTATATTCCTCAAAGACTGGACGATTATTTTATACCTTGTTTAATTAAAGGTAATTAGTATACCGATCTGAAAGTAATTCTGTCACAAATAAAAGGTTCGACTGTTTATATTTTTAACCTGTGGCTAGACTATATTCCTCAAAGTCTGGACGATTATTTTATACTTTGTTTAATTAAAGATAATTTGTATACCGATCTGAAAGTAAATTGTTTATATAACTTAATATTACTGATAATGATTCATAAATGACATCAACTATTATTCATTCATATCCAAATATCACAGATTCTGCTGTTAACATTATTATATTCTTTTCTTCTGACCTCGTTTATTGTTTTTCTAAAGTTCAAAGTGATTTTTCAGTTTTAATGTTTGCATATAAGATATGATCGGAACAGGTGTCAGTTTATTATGATTTTATTGTGCAACACCAAGTCTTACTTTACAATTTCCATTCTGTTTATATTATAGTTTAAACATATGACAGTATCTCAGCAGCCTTTATTTCTTTTTACAGATTATTGTAGGATATTCGATAATTTCTAATATCATCAGCTTCGTTTCTCAAGTATTTACCGTAGTTTGCCAGTGTAAAGTAATCATTGTAATAACCAGGTATGAAACGAGCAATAAATAGTTTGATATTATAATGACACCAGATTAGATATGCATGTGGAAATAAACAGAGTGGCTGGACAGGCATTATTATTAATTATTATTATTATTATTAGTTGTAATTTCGTTTTAGAATAGTGTGTGTTTTTTTTGTTTAAATCTTAGTTACGTCTAAGATATTTTATAAGTGATATATAAACCGCCCCAGGTAAATGTATTTTATCGACCCCGTGAAGATGTCAGACTAAAATGTGATCAGCCAAGGGCAAAACTCTGAAGACTATCATCGTCATCGTTATCTAACGTCCACTTTTCCACGCTTTCATGGGTCAGAGGGAGTTTGAGGTAGATTTTTCTATAGCCGGATGCCCTTCCTGTAGCTAACCCTCACCTGTTTCCAACCACCCACGGCCAGACATGTTTTTCACGTAAGAGTGAAAACGAACAATCTCGCTCATATGACGATGACGCTCATTTACAATCATCACGTGATGTTTAGACAAGGGTACACACACACACACACACATTTATGTATATGTGTGTGTGTATTCAGATTCCATCTACTAAAGCCACTCACAAGGCTTTGGTTGACCTGGGGCTGTAGTAGACACCTGGCTACGGTGCTGCTCAATGGAACTAAACCCAGCATCACATAGTTAGAAAGGAAGCTTCTCAAACTTATCGCCACACCCTATACCTCATGTATGTCATCATCATCATTATCGTTTGACGTCCACTTTCTGTGCTGGCAAACCAGAAAACTGCCTAACTCTAGTGTCTACTTTGGGCAACTTCTATGGCTTGATGTTCTTCCTAACGCCTATATCATCATCATCATCATTTAACGTCTGCTTTCCATGCTAGCATGGGTTGGACGTATGACTGAAGGCTGGCAAACCAGATGACTGCACCAGGCTTCAATCTTGATCTGGCAGAGTTTCTACAGCTGGATGCCCTTCCTAATATATATATATATATGTATAGATTGCTAGTCACTACATATTCTTTATTTTCTCTCCTTGTTTCTTTCTGTGTTCCTTTCTGTGGAGGAGCATAGGCTCGAAACGTTAAAGACTTTTTCACTTCCCAAGCGTTGTACTAATACATCTGTTTGTTGTCTACACCACCTGTCTTCATCTTTTGTTTTTTTGTGAATTCTCCCTATATATATATATATATATATTTCTTTACTACCCACAAGGGGCTAAACACAGAGGAGACAAACAAGGACAGACAAAGGGATTAAGTTGATTACATCGACCCCAGTGCGTAACTGGTATTTAATTTATCGACCCCGGAAGGATGAAAGGCAAAGTCGACCTCGGCGGAATTTGAAATGGGAACGTAACGGCAGACGAAATACGGTAACGCATTTCGCCTGGCGTGCTAACGTTTCTGCCAGATCGCCGCCTTAAATATATATATATATCATTATTGTCATCATCATTTATAGCAGTGGTTCCCAAAGTGGGCAGTACTGCTCCCTTGGGGGGGGGGGGGTTGCTGAAAAGTGGGATGACAATGAGGTGGCCAAAATGAGGTGATAGATGTAAGAAAAATATATTAATACTCTCTTTACTCTTACTCTTTTACTTGTTTCAGTCGTTTGACTGTGGCCATGCAGAAGCTCCGCCTTTAGTCGAGCAACTCGACCCCAGCACTTATTCTTTGTAAGCCTAGTGCTTATTCTATTGGTCTTTTTTGCCAAACCACTAAGTTACGGGGATATAAACACACCAGCATTGGTTGTCAAGCGATGGTGGGGGGACAAACACAGGCACACAAACATATATACACACACATGCATATATATATATATACATACGACGGGCTTCTTTGAGTTTCCATCTACCAAATCCACTCACAAGGCTTTGGTCGGCCCGAGGCTATCGTAGAAGACACTTGCCCAAGTTGCCATGCAGTGGGACTGAACTCGAAACCATGTAGCTCGTAAGCAAGCTACTTACCACACAGCCACTCATGCATAGGTTGTATGTTATTGGTATACTTCGGGATGTGTTACAGATCGTAAATCCCGTTGGTGTATTATTCATTTGATTATATATGTGATATATATGTGTGTGTTTTTGTTAACATAGTAGACCTGCAAATAAGGCAAATTTAACCTTTTTTTTCGCAGATTGGAAAATTGATGAACAGCATATTAACCCTTCAGCATTTAAACTGGCCATATTCGGCCAAAATCTTCCGCCTGTTTTCTTTTCAAACCAACCAGATCCCACCTCTCACATCTACTTTAGGATCTTTTCGGTTTGAACAGCAGTTTTTAACATAATTTCTAAGTAACTAAAAAATTTTAAACTTCGTATACTGGTAGAATGTGTTTATGAAACATCCTTTTCTCTTGGCTTTATTGAGAAAATGCTATAGTTTGTAAGATATTTGTTGTTTTTTTTCTTCAATTTCTTCAATTTCAACCGATCAATGACGTCTATTGAGGTAAAAAAACATTCTGTGCCGTATGAATATGTCCCTCGTTTAAGAAACAGATTGGGTTTATTTACATTTGTGAAGAAAAAAAGATGCCCTTCCCCCCCACCCCTAACCCTAACCCTAAAACATTGAAATGCAATAGATCGATACTAGGGTCATAATTATGGGTGACAATTTCATATGACACCGCTAGAAAAAACTGCCGTTCAAACCGAAAAGATCCCTTCTCTACATTGTCATTTTAAAAATAAGCGATTTCATCATCAAAATCTCAAAGCTACAAGACAATGCCTGACTAAGTCAAAACAGTATAACAATATAAACATTAATAAATCTCTGAACGAGATATAAACAGTAACCGCTCGACAACGTAAAGTGTACTAGCCATCTGAATGTGGCTAGCCACTGGGGGTGGGGTGTTACTGATGCTTTTAGCCCCAGGAGATCAACGTCACCAGCTGGCGTTAGACACAAAATTTCAGTGCTCTTGTGTTATTTGCGAAGGGAGGTCATCCTCCCTCGAAAACCTAAGTGATACATACGGACTATAGTTACAAGGTAATTGCCTCTCGTCAACGCATGGTAAACACCGGTTTTCGATATATTGCATTCAGAGTAATCTGAATACTAAAGGGTAAATCAGTTTGTGACCCTTATTGGTTTCTCATCAGAAGCGGCTACATCATTTGAGCAATCTCAGAAGAGATAACAGATTAGTTGATGTACGCAACTAAAACTGTAGCTTCAGAGAACTGATGCTACTAATTAGCTTATTACATGTGTTCAGCTCATTATTTCATGCGAGCACAGGATGGATGACTAGTTAGAATGTTTGCTTCGCAAAATAGGAGCATCTGGGTCTCGCCCCCACTGCATGGTCTAACCCTTTAGTATTCAAACCGGCCATATCCGGCCAAAATATTTAACCTGTTTTATATTGAAACTGACCAGATCTCGCCTCTTACCTCAGCCCTACCATGTCATTCTAAAACTAAAAAATCACATCACTGTAATCTCTAAACTACAAGATAATGCATGACTAATTCAAAACAATGTGAATAAATAAGCCTCACATTTGACAGAATAATCTGAACACTAAAGGGCTAATGTAATTTTCTAAGGTATGCCTTGTGTCATTGCATACCTTCTGAGGGAAGTAGGGTAAAGTGGTAACTGTATAGAAGCCTTCATCATCATCATCATTTAATGTCCATTATCCATGCTGGCATGGGTTGGACAGTTTGAATCAGAGCTGATATAGCTGGGGAGCTGCATCAGATTCTAGTCTGATTTGACATGGTTTCTACTGCATTTGTCTGACTATGAAAATATTATCGGTAGTGCTTCTTCCCTGAACAAAGCCAAGCTGCATTTTGTCTTAGCCTAATTCTGCTCCTAATTAATTGAGCCTTAACTCTCTCTCTCTCTCTCTCTGTTTGTAATTTTCATCACTTGGTCCAGGAGTTTGATTCCTCTACAATTGCTTTTATCTAAGCCATCATCCTTACCCTTCCTTGTAGCAGCTATCAATTATGCTGCTATGCCAGTTACTGGGGTTTTACACCTTCCTGAATGATCTGATTAACTATGCGGGTGAGTAGCCTGTATCCCACCTTACTAGATATTTTGAGCATCTCAGCTGTGAATCCAGATGGACCAGGGGCTTTCCCAGTTTTCATGTTTTTAATTCTTTACTACCCACAAGGGGCTAAACACAGAGGAGACAAACAAGGACAGACAGACGGATGAAGTCGATTACATCGACCCCAGTGCGTATCTGGTACTTAATTTATCGACCCCGAAAGGATGAAAGGCAAAGTCGACCTCGGCGGTATTTGAACTCACAACGTAACGGCAGACGAAATACGGCTATGCATTTCGCCCGGCGTGCTAACGTTTCTGCCAGACTGCTGGTGGTGATCAAAATGGCAGGCACTGAGAGATTTCTTTAGAGAGTCCTTGTACTTCTTCTTTGGTACTATCATGATGACCAGGGGTGAGTTTGCCATACAACATGATCATGGGAAGTTGATGATCCTCTATCCTAATGATCTGTCCTGCCTAGTGTAGCTGTGTCTTCAGCAGAGTTGCTTTGATGTGGTGACCTTTGCCTGCTCTAAATCCTTGATGTTAGTCACAAAGTTAGTTACTCCAGTGGATGCTGGAGGATGATGCCAAGGCAGTGCTGATGGCATTGCTTAAGAAATCATAGGTGGTGCTAATAAATGACCCACAATTCTGAGCCATACAAGAGTGTGGTAAGAATGACAGTTCTGCATAGAGTTTTCATTGGTTGATATTTATGTATTATAGCTTATTTTTGATGTGAAAGGTATTAGTTTTTGCTAATACTGGGAAGAGCATGAGTAGGGGAATGTTATACCATAGATAGGTTGAACAAAGAAAGAGGAAGGACTGGGGTGTCGCCAGTATATGCCATGAGTTTATTCAGCTGTGTTGTAAACAACTTTCTTGTATTAACATTTGTATTAACAAATGTTAATACAACATTTGTTGTATTAACATTTGGATTGTCACTATTGACAACTGGGAAATGTCTAACTACTTCCTATCTATTATATTTGTTTACATACTTGTAAAAAAAAAAGGTATAACTAAATTAGAGTCTATTGGGCCATACAACATAAAAATAATTAAATTCAGTTACGGAGATTTACATGTTTTGAGAAGTTTATGAATTTGAAATGTCACAGTGAATTATAAGTATGAAGCCTACATGAAGAGATTATTTCTGTTTTGTAACCATCCTTTGGAAAATAGTATCTCATAATTCTCTAACACATTGGCACAATTGTTTTGTTTTGTTTCTGTGGTTTGGCCCTTGATGAAAATTTTATGGTAGAGTCTTTCAAGTTCCATATATATTTTGATATAGAGGTACAATTATGTTGCTTAACCCTTTAGTGTTCAGATTAACCTACACATGCTAGCATCGAAGGCAGACATTAACCCTTTAGTGTTTAAACCAGCCACATCTGGCCCAATATATTATACATGTTTTATATTCAAACTGGCCATATCTAGCCTCTCACACCTAACCTACATTGACTTTCTAAAAATAAACAATCACATCATTGAAACCTCAAAGCTATAAGATCATGCATAATTAATTCAAAACAATTTGAGTGGAAAAGTATTACATTTAACAGAGTAATCTGAACACTAAAGGGTTAAACAATGATGATGATGATGAATCTGTCAAATGTTGCTGTAATGTTTCCAGTATCATTTTGATCACTTTCATTATCAAAATCTTCCTCGTCCGATGAAGAGTCGTAAATGTCAATATGATTTGTCCAAAAACAAATCACTGTTGTTTTTCTTTATATTTTGTACATCACCAAGAGTACATCAGAATCGCTACTTGCTGATGCTATATCATTAAAAACTAAGTTATACACATCTCTTCAAATGTTGAAAAAACCAAGAAGTTTCAAAAATTTCACCGTATTTTTACTTGAATAAAGACGAGAAAGGCTTTATCTTACATTATCTCAAAGTTATGAGAATTCAATAATATGATTTTTTTTTTTTTTAGCAATTTTGTAGAGAAATCAGATATGGCCAGATTTGGCTGGTTCAAACAAATAACGGGGAATAATTTTCAGCTGGTTGTAGCTGGTCTAAATGCTAAAGGGTTGAAATCCATAAAGGTTTGAGAACATGAATTCGTTTGTACTGCAGCCTTGTAGACAAATTCTTTAGTCAGACATTGTACTTTGAGGGACATACATTGCTATTGGTGCAATTGTAGTTATATGTAGAGCTTGCATTGTTCAGGTGAATATTTCTTTTCAGCTTGGTTGCTCGTAAAGAGGTGATTATCTGTGCAAAATAGTGCATAGTTCAATAGAATTTAATCTACTTCTGTTGAATATGTAATATTTGTAGTGTGAAAAATGTTTATCTAGAAGTTTATCCCTTTCCTATTATTTATTCACAATGTTTTGAATTAATCATGCATTATTTTGTAGCTTTGAGATTTCAGTGATGTGACTCTTTATTTTAGGATGATAATGTAGGGTAGGTTGAGAGGCAAGTTTGAACATAAAACAGGTAAAATATTTGAGCTGGATATGGCTGGTTTAAATTCTAAAGGGATAATAAAAAAAATTTAACCATTTAGAGGAAAATTCAGTGATTGAAATGTGCATTATACCGAATACTTTGCATTTTCATTATTCAATGTGAAAATTTAAATTAATAATTATAGGTGCAGGAGTGGCTGTGTGGTACCAACCACATGGTTCCAGGTTCAGTCCCACTGCATGGCACCTTGGGCAAGTGTCTTCTACTATGGCCTCAGGCTGATCAAAGCCTTGTGAGTGGATTTGGTAGATGGAAACTGAAAGAAGCCCGTTGTATATATGTATATATATATATATATGTGTGTGTGTGTGTGTATATATATATATGTATGTGTGTGTCTGTGTTCGCCCCCCCCCCTGATCCCCACGATGCTGGTGTGTTTACGTCCCCGTCACTTAGCGGTTCGGCAAAAGAGACCGATAGAATAAGTACTGGGCTTACAAAGAATAAGTCCCGGGGTCAATTTGCTCGACTAAAGGCGGTGCTCCAGCTTGGCCACAGTCAAATGACTGAAACAAGTAAAAGAGTAAAAGAGTAATCGATAAAGATAATACATAAATACTGTTGTTACCAAAATTTGTTAAGATAAATTGAAAGGAATAAACATTTCTCTTCCTGAAATACTGTAATTATTATAACGAATTGCATACATGAACTATATACATTTTGACTAAAAGAATGAAGGTATTTAATAAATGGAAGTATTTAAGCAGAAGCATTCTACAATAGACGTGTTTAAATTCTGCAGTATGTCTGTTATATCCTTCCTTCCTGAAGGTTGATGTCACAGATTACGTGTCTTTCCTAGTAAAGTTAAAAGGTCATTTTCAACTGGTAAAGTTCAAATGTCATTTTCAAATTACTTTCCGTTTTCTTCAGGATGTGGGAATATTTATGTATACATACAAAATATAGGGCTACACATGTTTTTATGTATATATAAGTAGATGTCTATATATTTGTGTGTGTTATATATATATATATGTGTGTGTGTGTGTATGTATAGATAGATACATATAGAAATATATATCTATATATATACATGTATATCTTTAGACGTGTGTGTATTTTGGGCTATATATATATATATAAATAATTGCAGCGTGGAAGGTGTTTATAAGCCATTTAAGAAACACACAAAACCGTTAAATTCACTTCGACATTTAAATTTAAATTTTGTCAAAATATTTTCGTCGCTTTGAAGACCGTGACCTGTTCACTGACAAAACTTTGTGTTGCATCTCTGAAGTATTGTCAGTGAACAGGTCGCGGTCTCAAAGTGACGAAAATATTTTGACAAATTAAATTTAAATGTTGAAGTGAATCTAATGGTTTTGTGTGTTTCTTAAATGGCTTATAAACACCGTCCACGCTGCAATTGTTTTTGTTCCAGCACACAATCTCAGATCAAGTCACTTCCTATGCAAGTACATCTCTGTAATATATCCTTTCGGGGGGCCGATTAAATAAGTACCAGTTACACACTGGAGTCAATATAATCGACTTAATCTGTTTGTCTGTCCTTGTTTGTCCCCTCTGTGTGTAGCCCCTTGTAGGCAGTAAAGAAATAAGAAACGTTAGCATGCCGGGCGAAATGCTTAGCGGTATTTTGTCTGCAGTTAGGTTCTGAGTTCAAATTCCGCCGAGGTCGACTTTGCCTTTCATCCTTTTGGGGTTGATAAATTAAGTACCAGTTACGCACTGGGATTGATGTAATCGACTTAATCCCTTTGTTTGTCCTTGTTTGTCCCCTCTGTGTTTAGCCCCTTGTGGGTAATAAAGAAATAAGAATTGTTGGCATTAAGAAGGGCAGCCACCTCAGCTTACCACCCCTGGTCAAACCGTCCAACCCATGCCAGCAAGAACAATGGATGTTAAATGATAATGATAATGAAAGGGAATTAATAGTAGAGATCTTTACTAAGTTCCTAAAAGGGCAGGTAAGCATCAAGTTTACTTAGCTAGAAAAGAAGAAGCAGAAAGGAAGAGATTTGCATATGTTTTGTAATATGAGAATCAGAAGCATGAAGTGTTCAGGGTTGCAAGACAGTGTGTCAGTGGGAAGAAGTATATTCAGAATGATGAAAGGACACTTGCCATCGCTGCTGGTAACCTGAGAGGCTGTTGAACATGGAAAATGCAAGGATTTAAAGATGAGGTACTTCATGCTGACCCAGTAAAGGGACCAGCAATTTGACTGCATGGTAGGTGGAGTGATTAAAGACATTATCAGAATATCCAGCAAAGCAAGATTCATGATAGTTACCCAAATAACACAGAAAAATGTCAGAGCTGTATTATTGTTGACTGCTACAAGGGCCAGAAAATGCTTTAGAGAGGAAATTACAGCAGCATCAAATCGTTAGACTGTGAAGGTCACAGAGAGAGTCATAGTATAGTACAATTGATCAGAAGCAAAATTAATGGGCTGTGTGTGTGTATATCTCTATATGTTCACATACATGTATATATATATATATATATATATATATATATCATCATTGTTTAACGTCCGCATTTCCATGCTAGCATGGGTTAGACGGTTCAACTGGGGTCTGGGAAGCCAGAAGGCTGCGCCAGGCCCAGTCTGATCTGGCAGTGTTTCTACAGCTGGATGCCCTTCCTAACGCCAACCACTCCGTGAGTGTAGTGGGTGCTTTTTTTACGTGCCACACGAGGCTGGCAAACAGCCACAGTCAGATGATGCTTTTTACGTGTTACTGGCACGGGAGCCAGACGAGGCTGGCAACGGCCACAATCGGATGGTTCTCTTACGTGCCACCGGCACTGGTATCACAGCTACAATTTCCATTGATGTTGATATATATACATATACATACACATATTTATGTATATGTGTTGGTGTGTGGGTATACACACAGTGTTTACTCATGTGTAAATCTCTCCTCTAGTTTAATATTAAATCTTGGTACAAAGCTTTTTCCCTTAACAGTTTTACTATCAACTTGTGTATAAGTCACATCTCAGTTTTTCCTGTTAAAAAAATTAAGTGTAAATTTGTGCAACTCATACACTAGTAAATATGGTAGATATATTTATATAAATTTAAAATTTGTTTGATACCTGTAACAGTTTTGGCCTGGTGATCAATTGGTATTTCGTCTGCTGCTACATTCTGAGTTCTAATTCCACCAAGGTCAACTTTACCTTTCATCCTTTCAGGGTCAATAAATTAATTACCAGTTGAGTACTGCAGTCGATGTAATCAACTTACCCCTCCCTCAAATTTCAAGCCTTGTACCCTATAGTAGAAAGGATTACTGTTATTATTATTAAGGCAGTGAGCTGGCAGACTTGCCAGAACACTGGGCGAAATGCTTAGCGGTATTTTGTCCATCTTTACATTGAGTTCAAATTCTGCTGAGGTCAACTTTGCCCTTCATCCTTTAAGGATTGATAAAATAAGGACCAGTGAAACGCAGGTCGATTTAATTGACTAGTCCCCTCTCCCAAAATTTCAGGTGGTGAGCTGGCAGAATCGTTATCAGGAAAAATGCTAAGCAGCATTTCATTCATTCATTTTTACATTCTGAATTCAAATTCCTCTGAGGTTGACTTTGTCAGTCATCCTTTCAGGGTCAATAAATTAAGTACCAGTTGGGCATTGGGGTTGATGTAATTGACTTAACCCCTCCCCTGAAATTGTTGGCTATGTGCCAAAATTTGAAATTATTATTAGTATTATTATTCCAAGGTCAAATTTTCCTTTCATCCTTTTGAAGTTGATAAAATAAGTACTGGTTATATGCTGGAGTTGATGTAATTGACTAGTCCTCTACCCCAAAATTTGGGGCTTTGTGCTTATAATAGAAAGGATTATTATTATTATTGTACTAAAACTAACAGCTTATATTGCTGGGTATGAGGCTAAGTGTCAGCTGTCCACAGCCAGCAGACTAAGGTAACACTTGTTTTACTGGTCAGGCTTCAAGAACCCTGCAAAGAATCCTTGCAGTTCCAAGGGTGAGGTATGCCCATATTACCTTGTTTGGCAACAAGAAGAGCATCCAACCATAGAAAATCTATCCCAACTAATTCTGTTTGATGTATGCGAGAATGGAAATGCGGTTACTAAAAATTGTAATGATGATGATGATTATCAACACATACACACACACACACATCTTATTTTCTGTCCCCTCACTTGTCTCTTCTGCTTTTTGTGTTTTGTATATTTGAACCATCTATGTCATATACACATAAAACACACACAACACGTGTGTCTATGTGTGTGTATATATATACATATATATATATATATATCATCATCATCATCATCGTTTAACGTCCGTTTTCCATGCTAGCATGGGTTGGACGGTTCAACATACACACACACATATACTCTGCATACATATCTATATTGTGTTGAAATTGTGATGATGTTTGGTCAATAACTAATGAGGGGTCAGTGTATCTATATTCTTTTTTTTTCTGCTTTCCATATGTTCCTTTGTTATTCTCCTGTGCCACCTTTTATTGCTATACTTACATTTAATTGTATCTATATAAAGAAACTCAATAAACATATATATTTGTGAACCAAGTGAATTTTTGTATAAGAACACATGTTCCATAACCTTGTAGCTTGATCCAATGTGTGTGCATGCATGTGTGTGTGTAATTGCTCTATTTATTTAAAATAATGGTATAATAAAATATAGGTTTGATTTTATTGATTGACAGGTACTAGCACACAGCAGGTGTGTCTATGAACATGTGTACACCTTTCTATCTTTCCCTGTACACGTGTGTGTGTGTGTGTGTGTGTGTGTGCACGTGTGCACACGCATAACACCATAAACACTAATATATTAATTTCTTCAAGTGTGTCAGCTCAGGTAAAGATGGATTTTGTCAGCATATGCATTCCCTGTGCATTTTGTTGGTGGGAGTTGTGCATAAAGCCATTTCATAATGTGGATGTGAGTGTGTTGATGTTTTTATGTTATGTCTCCTTATGTCTTCTAACTGAAATAACTCTGCAAACAAGTGTCTGATGAAATAAGTGCAAAACTTAAGTAAGGATTGGGTGTGCCATGATCTCCTAAACTCTTGAAAATGGTGCCCCAATGTGGCTGCACTCCAGTGACTGAAACAGTAAATGTGTGTGCATGTGTGTATGTATATATCATCATCATCGTTTAGCGTCCGCTTTCCATGCTAGCATGGGTTGGATGGTTCAACTGGGGTCTGGGAAGCCCGAAGGCTGCACCAGGCTCAGTCTGATCTAGCAATGTTTCTATGGCTAGATGCCCTTCCTAACGCCAACCACTATCATTTAATGTTCGTTGTCTATGCTGGCATGGGTTGGACTAATATAACATCATCATCATCATCGTTTAATGTCTGCTTTCCATGCTGGCATGGGTTGAACGGGTTGACTGAAGACTGGTGAGCCAGATGGCTGCACCAGGCTCTAATCTGATCTGGTAGAGTTTGTACAGCTGGATGCCCTTCCTAATGCCAACCACTCTGAGAGTGTAATGGGTGCGTTTACATGCCACTGGCACGAGGGCCAGTCAGGCGGTACTGTCGACGGCCAAGCTTAAATGGTGTTTTTTATGTACCACCTGCACAGGAGCCAGTCCAGCAACACTGGCAATGACCTCGTTCGAATGTTATTTTTCATGTGACACTGGCACTTGTACCAGTAAGGCGATGCTGGTAATGATCATGCTCAAATGGTGTTTATTATATGTCACCTGCACAGGAGCCAGTCAGAGGCCCTGGCAACGATCATGCTCAGATGGTGCTTTTAATGTTCCACTGGCACAGGTGCCAGTCAGGCGGTGCTGTCATCAGCCATGTCAGTGAATTTGATTTTGATTATGATTTCACTTGCCTCAACAGGTCTTCCACAAGCAACGCATAAGTAGACTGGTTACACCGCTGGCATAGGCCACGGGTTATGGTCTCACTTGGCTTGCCGGGTCTTCTCAAGCACAACACACATACACACATGAGCCAACAAGGGATTTAGAGTTGCTAAAATAACAGCCAAATTTCATTCAAATCACATTTTAATTTCAGCAAAAAGGAGTTATAGGAGAATATAATAAACAGTAAATGTCTGCTTGATGAAAGCTGATTTGGAGCACATGTACACTTGTTCAAGTAAAAGGCGGTGCTCCAGCATGGCCACAGACAAATGACTGAAACAAATAAAAGAATAAAAGACTACACATATATTTTTATATGGATATATGTAACTGGCACTCTGTCAGTTAAGATTACAAAAATTCCAGTTGATCTGATCAATGGAACAGCCTGATTATGAAATTGACACGCAAGTGGCTGACCACTCCATAGGCATGTGTACTCTTAATGTAATTCTCAGAGAGATTCAGCATGACACTGAATGTGACAAAACCGGCCCCTTGAAATATAGGTGCTACTCATTTTTGGCTGCTGAGTGGACAGGAGCACTCTGAAATAAAGTGTCTTTCTCAAGGACACACTGTGCCGTCAGGAGCTGAATACCCTAACCACTCAGCCATGTGCCTTCACATACATACAAATGTCCAAGCTGGCAGAAACGTTAGCATGCCGGGCGAAATGCTTAGCAGTATTTCGTCTGCTGCTACGTTCTGAGTTCAAATTCCGCCGAGGTTGACTTAGCCTTTCATCCTTTTGTGGTTGATTAAATAAGCATCAGTTACACACTGGGGTCGATATAATCGATTTATTCCATTTGTCTGTCCTTGTTTGTCCTCTCTGTGTTTAGCCCCTTGTGGGAAGTAAAGAAATAGGTATTTCGTCTGCCGTTACGTTCTGAGTTCAAATTCCGCAAAGGTCAACTTAGCCTTTCATCCTTTTGTGGTCGATTAAATAAGTACCAGTTACGCACTGGGGTCGATGTAATCGACCTAATCCCTTTGTCCTTGTTTGTCCCCTCTATGTTTATCTCCTTGTGGGCAATAAGGAAATAACATATGTCCAGCCCATGTGAACAAGGAAAATGGACATTAAATTATGTTGATGATGATGATGATGAAATAAATCTACATGTCTACATGCATACATTTATCCTAAATATGTAGACCTATATGCACAGTGATATATGCACGAGTGCATGTGTGTGTCATCAGACAGTTTTGTTTAGAAACAAAACTGTCCAACGGATAGGATCGTGAAACTCTGAGTAACAGTTTTTGTGATTTTTTGCTGCTTTTTGATAAAGCATATTACTTACTCTACCTCTGGTGTTCGAGTACTATTTTTTTCCACCTTGTTTCACATTTATGTGCTTACTCTGGTATGTATATGTGTGTGTGTATATATATATATAAAACCATATGCTTGCACTTATATAGATATATATATATATGTCAATCAGGGGCCATGCATACATATAGATTTATACATACATGTAGCACTTCTATGCATAAATGTGCACATAAATACACACACATAAACATATATACTTACATGTAGATATATGAACATACTTACTGAAATATACTATATAAATGGGTGTAAAGAGTAATACATGTACATGTGAATGCTATAATCAAAATATATGTATAGCACATGCATAGCAACGGTACAGATATAAAGATAGAAAAATAAAAATAGATCCAGCCGGTGTGTACTTATCTTGGTGAATTATTCTATGAGAATTGACAGGGGTGATAGGATAGGGTGGAGATTGTTTCTATAAGTCATGATAGGTATAGATTGTTTATAAAATCTGATATTAATGACTAAAATGGACAGACAGCTCAGAGATAAGGTTATAGTGAAACCTGTACAAATCTGCTAAAAAACATACTGTTGTTTATTTGTAAGTGTTATGTATGTTAAGAAACTTGCTTTCCAACCACATGGTTCCAGGTTCAGTCCCACTGTGTGGCACCTCAGATAAGTGTCTTCTATATAGCCTTGTAAGTGGATTTGGTAAATGGAAACTGAAAGAAGCCTGTCATATATGTGTGTGTGTATGTCCATCACTGCTTGACAATTGGTGTTGGTGTGTTTACATCCCTGTAACTTAGAAGAGAGGAAGAGGCTGACCAAGAACCGCTAGCTTGACACCATCAAGAGTGACATGGGAATGGCCATAGCCAATCTGAAAGAAGCAGCCCAGGATAGAACTGACTGGAGGACACTGATCCAACGAGTAACCGAGAGTCGACTT
Organism: Octopus sinensis; assembly: GCF_006345805.1. Taxonomy (NCBI): domain Eukaryota; kingdom Metazoa; phylum Mollusca; class Cephalopoda; order Octopoda; family Octopodidae; genus Octopus; species Octopus sinensis. Next base: position 40,835,052 of record NC_043014.1, read on the forward strand.
TGACTGAGCGGATAGATAGATAGAACTTAGAAGTCTGGCAAAACAGACTGATAGAATAAGTACTAAGCTTAAGAAATAAGTCCTGGGGTTGATTTGTTCAACTAAAACCCTTCAAGGTGGTGCTTTGCAACTTCATGGTTTCAGGTTCAGTCCCACTGTGCAGCACCCTGCTTTGTGTCATCTGTTATAGTCCCAGGCCAATCAATGGCTTGTTAGTGAATTTGGTAGATAGAAACTGTGTAGAAGCCTGTCGTGTGTGTGTGTGTACCCCCTACCTCCACTTGACATCTGGGGTTTGGTTTAGTTACATCCATGTAGCTTAGAGGTTCAGCATAAATGATCGATAAAATAAGTCCTAAACTTAGATACTGGGGTCTGTCTATTTGTAAAAACCCTTCAAGATGATGTTTCAGCATGGCCACAGTCTGTTGACCAATGCAACTAAAGGATGTCTCTAACGAGCATGCATTTGAGAAACGTCGAGGTGAAGGGATGTAAAGATGCCAGGCCAAAAGTCAAGAACACAAAAGGAAGCAAAAAAAAAAAAAATGGAAGGCATAAGGACAGAAAAGGCAATAGAAGTCAGTGAAATCTAAAATTCCATAGCCTTAGAAAGATGTGTGACAAGCAAAATGAACGCAAAACATTATCCACAGAAGTTCAGAGTCTTTACTTCTTTGTTGAGGACATAGAAACAGAAACTCCCACTTCAAATTAAGTAGATGTACTGTTTTTTTTAGGATGCATTTCTCTGATAGGCAAAGAAAATATTTAGATGCAATAATCAGTCAGTTGATATTGTAATTAAGGTTCCCTTTCTGTTTCAAATCCCAGATGTACTTGGAAAATATTCTCATGCCTATTTTATCTTCATTCCTGAAGGGATATGTATGCTATTTGTATCTTGTTTTGAAGGTGTTCTCTATGATGCTTATATAGCTATTTATACTATTATTGTTTCTAATGGAAACTCTAGAACAGTATATGTCACTCCTCGGAAACCATTTACCATCTAGTTCTAGTGGACTGGTGTTACGCTTGGGACAATAATTGTATTATGGTAGCAATTCTTGTGTGTTTGTTCATTGTAATTTCATCCCAATTTTTTGTTGAAGAATGGTAAAATTATGCATACAACTGTAATTCACCCAATATTCCTATTGAAAATTTTATGAAACTAATTTATATAAGAAAAGTATACACTTATTAGGTTTAGGAAAGAATTGGCAATATTAGAGCTGACAAAGAAGGTGGTGAGCTGGTAGAACCATAAGCATGCTGAGCAAAATGTTTAGCAGTATTTCATCATCTTTACATTCTGTGTTCAAATTCCACCAGGGTCAACTTTGCCTTTCATCCTTTCAGGGTCAGTAAAATAAGTACCAATCGAGCACTGGGGTTGATGTAATTGACTTAGCCCCTTCCCCATAACTGCTGGCATTGTGCCAAAATTTGAAACAATTATTAGAGCTGACATTGAAACCAAATGGTGGGTTCTACCATATAAACTTTCTTTATCAGGTATTTTTAGACTTAGAAGGTAACTGTCTGGCTATGGTATTGTATTTCAGCTGAATCCACTTCAGCTTAGCTTTAGGTTTCATAAAATCATGCAACACAATTAAACGTTTCCTTATCAGAAGATATACAGGAAATCTTTTCACTGATAGTCCTCACAATGGTAGTGAAGAGATTAGAGACTTCGTGACAATACTGCTTTATTTTGTTAGGTTTACTAAAGGACCATAAAACCCTGAAACTAAGTTAATGGTAATATTGATTTGCATTTGCACTCTCAGCGATTCTATGATCAAAGCTTTTGAAAGAATTAAATCTTTCCTAATCTTATCTAATTAACAACGGTGTCTATGGTTAAAATTTAATCTGTCATCTCTGTACCGACTTAGCTCTATCGAATTACATTTACTGTGGACAATATCTTAAATGAATAACCCAATTAATTAGAAACAACTGATAAAGAAGAATGGCATAGTTCTGTAATATTCCATTTAACTCGTAAGTCACTAAAGGAAAGAAGATATTTTCTGGCATGCATAATGACATCAGTGTCTAAATCACTAATAATGGTAAATGTATATCTGAAAGCTAACACTCTCATTAGGATTCAGTGATAGAAAGGCAAAATTCCATAATGTCAAATTGTGTAAATTTACAGTTATGTTTGTCATACTCTTTTACTTGTTTCAGTCATTTGACTGTGGCCATGCTGGAGCACCACCTTTTTAGTTGAGCAAATTAACCCCAGGACTTATTCTTTGTAAGCCTCATACTTATCAGTCTCTCAATTGCCGAACCGCTAAGTTACGGGGACGTAAACACACGAGCATCGGTTGTCAAGCGATGTTGGGGGGACAAACACAGACACATAAACACATACACACATATATATATATACATATATACGACGGGCTTCTTTCAGTTTCCGTCTATCAAATCCACTCACAAGGCTTTGGTCGGCCCGAGGCTATAGTAGAAGACACTTGCCCAAGGTGCCATGCTGTGGGACTGAACTCGAAACCATGTGGTTCGTAAGCAAGCTACTTACCATACAGCCACTCCTACGCCTATATGTATGTTACTGGACTAATCAGTTACTGATGAACTAACTATTACTCCGATGGGGAAGTTTAAACTATTATCGATCAAACGTCTGTTGATATTGTTGCTTAAAGTCATTATGGGTTTGAGTTGAGTTGAACAAATAGCCAAGAAATTTTTTTAAAAATGTGAAGACCTGTTGAGGCAAGTGAAAATCAAAATCGAAATCGATCAACATCAATGGAATTTGTAGTTGTGATACCAGTGCCAGTGGCACGTAAGAGAACCATCCGAATGTGGCTGCAGCCAGCGCTGCATCGACTGGCCTCCATGCCGGTGGCACGTAACAAACATCATCCGATCGTGGCTGTTGCCAGCCTCGCCTGGCCTCCGTGCGGGTGGCACGTAACAAACACCATCTGATCGTGGCCGTTGCCAGCCTCGTCTGGCACCTGTGTCGGTGGCACGTAAAAAGCACCCACTACACTCACGGAGTGGTTGGCGTTAGGAAGGGCATCCAGCTGTAGAAACACTGCCAGATCTGACTGGGCCTGGTGCAGCCTTTGGGCTTCCCAGACCCCAGTTGAACCGTCCAACCCATGCTAGCATGGAAAGTGGACGTTAAACAATGATGATGATGATGATGTTTGTACTACAATGGATTAGATAACACTAAAGATGAACTTCTCTGAAATTAGCAATGGCCTAGAAATAACTCACAACAATGGCTGGGATGTAGATGGCAGCAGAGCTGAATGTGTTAAAAGATGAATTATTCAGCTATTTGTGGCTCTCTTTGAGAAACATATTTCTATTCAGAAATTTATCTTAAAATAGAAAGATGGAGAAATTTTCTTTATTTCCTATTGGCTCTTTTCCTCACACACACAATCTCTCTGTGAATATTATCGGCTTGTCAGTATACAACTGGTCTCTATAGTATATATTGTATATCATTGTTGATCAGTGGGATGCACAGGAATTGGTAATACCTCTGAAATGCTTGTGCAGATTCTTAGAATGTAAACCACCTCTGTGGATGGGTTGAGGTGAACCTATCTAAAAGCAGTGTACTAAATTTTGTTAATGCACAACTATTTTATTCAAATAAGTTATTAATCCAAAATAAATATTTGGTATGCTTTTATTCTTTTACTTGTTTGTCATTTGACTGTGGCCATACTGGAGCACTGCCTTAAAGATTTTTTTTTAGTTGAAGAAATTGACCCCTGCACTTATTCTTTGTAAGCCTAGTACTTATTCTATCAGTCTCTTTTTCCAAACTGCTAAGTTTCAGTGACTTAAACACACCAACATTGGTTGTCAAGTGTTGGGGGTGGGGGGGCACAGACACAAAGACATACACTATAAATATATACTTATATATATCATGAAGGAAAGTATTTCGTTTTTGGATTTGGTTTGCAAGATTCTTTATGTGAGTTTGTGTGTTGAAGCATATTCTGTTGTGTCTGGAGAGAGTCATTTTCTTTTTGTGCCTTATAATTTAACACACTCACCAGTAAAATTTCCACAAAAATTTTAGGAAAATAAAAATAAGGAATTAAGCAAATAAAGGATGTCTCTAATGAGCATGCATTTGGAAAACATCAAAGTGAAGGTATGTAAAGATGCCGGGCCAAAAGTCAAGAATACAAAAGGAAAAAAAAAATGGAAGGCATAAGGGCCGAAAAGGTAATAAAAGTCAGTGAAATCTAAAATTCCATAGCCTTAGAAAGATGTATGACAAGCCTTTATAAGGACGCAAAACATTATCCACAGAAGTTCAGAATCTTTACTTCTTTGTTGAGGACATGGAAACAGAAACTCCCACCTCAAATTCAGTAGGTGTAATGTTTTTTTTAAGATGCATTTCTCTGATAGGCAAAGAAAATATTTAGATGCAATAATCAGTCAGTTGATATTGTAATTAAGGTTCTCTTTCTTTTTCAAATCCCAGATGTACTTGGAAAATATTCTCATGCCTCTTTTATCTTCATTCCTGAAAGGAAATGTATGCTATTTGTGGCATGCAAAGCTTGTAAGACTCTTAGTGCTACTAGTCTTTTACTGCAAATTTCCTCATTATCATTTAGTGTTTATTTTTTGCACATAACATAGGCGCAGGAGTGGCTGTGTGGTAAGTAGCTTGCTTACCAACCACATGGTTCCGGGTTCAGTCCCAATGCGTGGCATCTTGGGCAAGTGTCTTCTGCTATAGCCCCGGGCCGACCAATGCCTTGTGAGTGGATTTGGTAGACGGAAACTGAAAGAAGCCTGTCGTATATATGTATATATATATGTATGTGTTTGTGTGTCTGTGTTTGTCCTCCTAGCATTGCTTGACAACCAATGCTAGTGTGCTTACGTCCCCGTCACTTAGCGGTTCGGCAAAAAGAGACCGATAGAATAAGTACTGGGCTTACAAAGAATAAGTCCCGGGGTCGATTTGCTCGACTAAAGGCGGTGCTCCAGCATGGCCACAGTCAAAATGACTGAAACAAGTAGAAAAAAAAAACTTGCTCTGGACAGTTCATCTATATACATTGAACACATCATTCATACACACACACTCGTGTAGATCTCTTTCATTCTATGCACCACTCACACAAAGCCACTCCCTGACTCAGAACCAATTGTAAGATGATGTCGATCTAACTTGAAAACGTGTATGTATTTGACTTGTAGTGGCTGAAAGGAGAGGTTATTTTATATGCATTACTACAACAGGGGTGGCTGTGTGGTAAGTAGCTTGCTTACCAACCAAATGGTTCCGGGTTCAGTCCCATTGCGTGGCACCTTGGGCAAGTGTCTTCTACTATAGCCTCAGGCCGACCAAAGCCTTGTGAGTGGATTCGGTCGACGGAAACTGAAAGAAGCTCGTCATATATATGTATATATATATGTGTGTCTGTGTTTGTCCCCCTAGCATTGCTTGACAACCGATGCTGGTGTGTTTATGTCCCCGTAACTTAGCGGTTCGGCAAAAGAGACCGATAGAATAAGTACTGGGCTTACAAAGAATATGTCCCGGAGTCGAGTTGCTTGACTAAAGGCGGTGCCTTGTGAGTGGATTCGGTAGACGGAAACTGAAAGAAGCCCATCGTATATATGTGTGTGTATGTGTTTGTCCCCCTAGCATTGCTTGACAACCGATGCCGGTGTGTTTACGTCACCGTCACTTAGCGGTTTGGCAAAAGAGACCGATTGCATAAGTACTGGGCTTACAAAGAATAAGTCCTGAGGTTGATTTGCTCGACTAAAAAAAGGCGGTGTTCCAGCATGGCCGCAGTCAAATGACTGAAACAAGTAAAAGAGTAAAGAGTATACTGACCTCATAATGCATTTTATTTATCATTTTATACATTATGAAATGTAGCTTGCAATATCTTTTGAGTCTTTCTTTACTTTTCTCAGATTGTATTCTTCGTGTGTTTTTTTCCTTCTTCAACTTGTTGAACCATTCCAATGCTTGCACAAATGTTTCCCTTGTCATCCGTTTGTCCCGAAAATACTTTTACCTTCAGCTTGATTTGTTAGTGATCTTACAGGTGCACTATCTCTTTCTTTTTCTCTGCCCTTCCTTTTAGAGCATTAGCAATTTCTCCATTTCCTGAATAATGTTTCGAAGCTACTTTGTTAACCCCCACTGCATGGCGGCCGAACCTTTCGCTTCCTCTCAGGCTCTTTCCCCTGTTCTTAAGAATATTGGAAATCGTTAAATGGAGCAACTGCAGATTTCATCCAATAACATTCGCTTTCCCTGCTCGCCGCCCGCCCCACCGCACTCTTTTATTTCGGTTGTGTATTTTCATTTTAACTTCCAAATCAAGTGGCTTCTGTTTCTTGTCTAGTGTATTAGTAGCTGGATAAAAATCTTCCTTTCATACCAATAGTCGTGGGTGGTGAATCTGTAGAATGCGAACAAGACACTTGTGATGTGCTCGCTGAAGTGTAACTGATGCCGAGAAATAACACCAGTGCTACGGCTGCTGCTGCTGCTGCTGCATAATGGTTCTCGTACAGTGTGTGGGAATATTCAGATTTTTTCTTTTGTTTTTATGCATGGTCAAAACTGGTCGAGGATGTAAGTTGCATAGGTTATAAGTTGAGGAGTGTGTGTGTGTATACACAACACATATATACGTCCAGGCACACACATATTTACACACACACACACATATATATGAATATATATATACATATATGAATATGAATATATGACTATGATTATATGATATATATATATATATATATATGAATATATGACTATGATTATATGAATATATGTATATATATATATATATGAATATATTCATATATATATGAATATATGACTATGATTATATGAATATATATATATATATATATGAATATATTCATATATATATGAATATATGACTATGATTATATGAATATATATATATATATATATATGAATATATTATATATATATGAATATATGACTATGATTATATGAATATTATATATATATATATATAATATATATATATATGAATATATTCATATATATGAATATATGACTATGATTATATGAATATATATAATATATATATATATATGAATATATATATATATATGAATATATGACTATGATTATATGAATATATGTATATATATATATGAATATATATATACATATGAATATATATATATGTATATATATATGATATATATATATATATATATATGTATATACATATGAATATATATATATGTATATATGAATATATACATTCATATAACGCCACAAACAAGGACACCTACAGATTTCCACGTATGTAGTAGATATGTATTTATATATATATATATATGTATATACATATATATATGTATGTATATATATATGAATATATATATATGTATGTATATATGTATATATGTACATGTATATATATGTATATCTATATGTATATATGTACATGTATATATATATGTATATATGTATATATATATATATGTACCTATATAATATATGTATGTATATATATTTGTACTTCACAAGACAAGAGAATATTCAGTACTCTGTATTGCCTCCTTTTGTTCAAGGCAACTTGACTAAGAGAGGCTGATCTGGTTTGAGAGGAAGAAAGAATCGGATGTATAAATTTGAAATGGGTCTATTGGGAGACTTTCCCACTCTATTTTCTGCTCATGAACAGCATAGAAGAAATGTGTTTACATTGCTATTTTGCTCACAGCTAGGCTCTGTAATATTTAAATTTATTTCACTTCTTTTGATTCAAACTATCTTTTACATAAATTAGATATTGCTTAATTAATGATGAGCTATGAAAATACAAATATGTAAATGAGGCTGTCCATTGTGGTGCTAGCATAATTTATAATTGCTTTATATAATAGCTGAATATACTTTGCTATTGATTAGGGAATGACACCAGGTATACCTTCTCTAGGAGTGGTTAAGAAACCATTGAGGAGCGCATGAGAAAACTTAGCCCTTTTTTTTTATTATCCTTCAACAACAACATATAAAGAATGAGTTTATTTCCTTATTTCATCCACTAGAAGGTTTTGTAATTTTACACACACACATTTGTTTCTTTATTGCCCACAGGGGGCTAAACATAGAGAGGGCGCACATGTATTGATGTTCTTACATATATATATGAATCCTTATTTGCTTACTGTAGATCCTCGAGTATAATCCGCATTTTTACCCCACAATTTAAAGGTCAAAACCCCTAGTGTCTACTATATATATGGTTAAAAATGAAAATTATTTTCTAAGCAATGTCCGTTTGCATTATGTTATATATACAATAATAATAAAGGACGTTACTCTATACGGTTTTACAAACCAAGGATGTTATAATAATAATAATGAAATTATTGTATGCAGTGCTCAGGTGCACCACAACTTGTCAGAAAGTGCATATAGAGTATATGCAGTAATGTACAAATGTCTGGAAAGTGAACAATGTATGAGTCAGATACATGCTTGTGTGTGTATGGAGGGGAGAAAATCAGGTGTAGTGTTGGCGAATCTCAGAAAGCATGGAAGTTTTGAAGGATGCAGTGCTCTGACAACTAACAACTGATGCCGGCAGTTTGTTCCATGCTTCAGCAACTCTCAGCGTGAAAAAATGTTTCCTAAAGTCATGGGAGCTGTGCTGTTTTCTGACTTTGTAAATTTGACTCAAGTTAGAGAAGGGGCGCGTATTATACACAAGGCTTAGGTTTTTCAGAGGTACAGCCTCCTAAAAATCCCCTGCGTATTATACTCGAGGATTTACGGTATCTTCTCTCTCTATATATAAACGGCAGTTTGTCTGTGTGTCTGTTAGGTTGTACCCTCACCCTGACCACGGCTTTCAACCGATTCTGATGAAACTTGACCCACACATAGCCCAATGTCATAATTCAAAACTAACGCAGCGAAAATTTTGAAAAGTTCCCCCAGTTCTGAAAAAAATCGATAAATTCAACATGGGGTTGAGAATCAGAAACACAAACCACAGACTGTCTAGGGGACGCAACTCGACCTTTTTAACTCTCAAAAAAATTTACCATAATTTTTTTCCCATTTTTTTGCTATTTTTTGGCTATAACTCTCTAAAAATGCTTTATAGTTATTTCCCTTACAAACCCGAGCAACGCCAGGCGATACTGCCAGTTTATTTTTAAAAGTGTTTGTTAATATTCATATTTCTTATTTTTCCAGATGCTGGGATGAACACATCATGGCTCCAGTCCATTCAAACTACGCCCTTTTTTAAGGCATGAAAAATGGCTGAATTCCTGTTATTTGTATATATGTTTGTTTTGGAGTTAATAACCAATGGGATTTCGGCAAATGTGGCATGCAAAGCTTCTAAGACTGTTAGTGCTACTAGTGCTACTAGTCATTTACTGCGAATTTCTTCACTATTATATAGTGCTTATTTTTTGCACATGGCCTGCTCTGGACAGTCAGTTCAAAGATATATTTGTAACACAAAGTTCTCACAAACCTTTAAAAGCTATGTTTATAGCTGATACACATCTCCTTGGTAGCAGGGATGGTCATTGGTTTGACAAACTAAGGAGGTAGGTAATTTCACTTTTTAATATATATTTTCTTTTTTTCCTTTGCTATTGTTGTCTTTTCATTGTAATGAAATCTCTAACAATATCATATTGTTGCCACTGTTGTTAGCAGTTATCAAATACATCCTATGATATCTGAATACACAGGCAGTGTGATAGGAGAGGAGTACAGGAATAATTGTATTGAACTGTCGTGATTTATGTGCTCTAGCCTTCGGTAGGACATTGAAAGATTCATTCATATTTTATATAAACACCAAATATAGAAATGTCTAATATTAACATGTCATATATATATATATATAAAGGCGGCGAGCTGGCAGAAACGTTAGCACGCCGGGCGAAATGTGTAGCCGTATTTCGTCTGCTGTTACGTTCTGAGTTCAAATTCCGCCGAGGTCGACTTTGCCTTTCATCCTTTCAGGGTCGCTAAATTAAGTACCAGTTACGCACTGGGTCGATATAATCGACTTAATCCCTTTGTCTGTCCTTGTTTGTCCCCTCTATGTTTAGCCCCTTGTGGGCAATAAAGAAATATATATATATATATATATATATATCATCATTGTGGTCATCTAATGTCTGTTGACTATGCATGCATGGGTTTGACGGTTTGACCAGGGCTGGTAAGTGAGGGGCTGTATGCACTTCCTAATGCCAATATATATATAAATTGACTGAAACAAGTAAAAGAAAGATAAAAAAAAATATATATATATATATGTAAATGTTGAAAGACGAGAATGAGTGCTCAACATTGCATTGGTGGATAAAATTTCTTTATTTGTGTATTAAAGCTACCATTGGTTCATGTTAAGAAAAATATCTCAATATCTTATTAATTTTTCAAGCCAATCACATGGCTTTTGGGAATTTTGTAGAGTATTCAGGTAGAAAAAAACTCTAGAACTCTGGGGCTGAAGGCCAAGAAAATAGGCTGCCTATCGGTCATAATCATAGGAACAAGGTTAATGCAGTAAAAAAAGGGGCTCTGTGGGGCCCCATTTAAGTGGCCCTTGAGAAATTGAACCTCCTTACAATACTCCTTGGAAGTTCATGGCATGAAATTCATTGTCATTGCTTTGATTTGGTCACCGATGTCTTGTATTTAGTTTAAAATGCAGTAAAAATAGTGGGGTCAATGGGGTTCCATTTAGGCAATCCTTAAAAAAAGACACCCTTAGAACATTCCCTGGGATTAGGGGAGTTGCTGGTTTGAGTTGCGATGCCCTTGCACCAATGGTCAAGAAGGAGTTGATGAGCATAAAAATGTAACAGGCAGAGAAACAGTACTCGAATTTATGAGATAAATGGGTGATCATCTATTTCAATGTATTAGTTTCAAAAGCTTCATGCAAAACATTGGACTACAATCCATACTGAAAGAGGTAACTGCAATGAGTTCTTTGACTGAACTAAAAGTGTTTCATCATCATCATCATCGTTTAGCATCCGTTTTCCATGCTGGCATGGGTTGGACAGTGCAACTGGGGTCTGGGAAGCCAGAAGGCTGCACCAGGCCCAGTCTGATCTGGCAATGTTTCTGCGGCTGGATGCCCTTCCTAACGCCAACCACTCCATGAGTGTAGTGGGTGCTTTTTACGTGCCAGACGAGGCTGGCAAACAGTCGCGATCGGATGGTGCTTTTTACGTGCCACTGGCACGGAGGCCAGGCGAGGCTGGCAAACGGCCACGATCAGATGGTGCTTTTTACGTGCCACCGGCACGGAGGCCAGGCGAGGCTGTTTGATATGGCTAAATCTTGTATCTGAACATATATGGAGAAATGCTGATGAAAATGGCCCGAGAAGAACGTATTGGTTGTGTATCAATTAGTGGTGAATAGATCAGTCACTTGTAATATGTTGATATCATTTTCAGGTATTGAAACCACAATCTTACAATCATGAGCCCAACACCTTAACCACTAAGCCACTTGCCTCTATGTATTATTATTAAACCAAAATGTCATTATGATATCAGTGAAATAGTTTTAATTTCTAAGTAATTCATGTGTAACATACTATTCACTTGGAGTTATATAAACATCCTTGTTTATTTTCTAAAACTATGAAGTGATTGACAGAATGTATAAATATAGCTTTTTGTACTCAGCTTTTGTTTTAATTCTTTTTTTATTTTTGTATTTTTATTATATTTACAGGAATAGAAAGTTTAAATGTGTGTGACATATAAAACTAATATATAATAAAAAAAATTTTAACTGCTATTTTCGACAAAAGTAACAGAGTGAATACTGTAAATTGTTAGATATTGTGGAGATTAACATTAATAGGCACATGGTTTAGTGTTTAGAATGCTTGGTTCACACTCATGGGTTTGATTCTGGGAAGCATAATTTATCTTTGAGCAAGACACTTTGTTTCATGTTGCTTTAGTCCACTCAGCTGGCAAAAATGAGTATTACCTGTAATCGAAAGGGTTTATTTTGTCACATTCTGTGTCATGCTGAATCTCCCCGAGAACTACATTAACCCTTTTGATACCAACCTGCCTGAAACTGCCTCTGGCTCTGAGTACAAATCTATTGTTTTCAAAAGTTCTGAATTAAAATCTTCCAATAAACCTTAGTCACAATTCATGTTCCTAACACTAGCTTAATGATAACTACGTTATTTTACTAAATTCTTTGTTATATTTAAAACGAGTAAAATGCCCCATTTCCTTGTCCAATGGACGGTGCTGAGTTGTCAAACATTTAAACCAAATTTTCTCAAAACAACTTGTCTGACCGTCCCATAGGCCTCCCCTTTGAGAAACACTGATTTAACTTAAATTTGAGACACCAGCAAAAGAAGAAATAAAGATAGACTTTTTTTTCTATTCCAAGAAAAATGATTTTACAAATGCACATTCCCATGGCTTTATCAATCACATTCTCACCTGGAATTGACTTATACATGCCCTGATACTGTCGGTATCTATATATCAAATTTGAGCACAATCGGATGGAGGATACCCGAGATCCTAGAAGACACACACACAGACAGACAGAATGGATTTTATATAATGGATTAGTTGAAAGAAACACAAAGTATCTCAAAAGAAATATGGTAACAAAAGGTTAAAGGTACGCTTGTTTGTGGAGTGCTCAACTATCTACTCTTTTACTCTTTTACTTGTTTCAGTCATTTGACTGCGGCTATACTGGAGCACCGCCTTTAGTCAAGCAAATCGACCCCAGGACTTATTCTTTGTAAGCCAAGTACTTATTCTATCAGTCTGTTTTGCTGAACCACTAAGTTATGGGGACATAAACACCAGCATTGGTTGTCAAGCGATGTTGGGGAGACAAACACAGACACACAAACGCATACACACATATATATATATATGTACATATACATAACAGGTTTCTTTCAGTTTTCATCTACCATATCCATTCACAGGGCTTTGGTCAGCCTGAGGCACTTGCCCAAAGAGCCACGCAGTAGGACTGAACCTGGAACCATATGGTTGGTAAGCAAGCTACTTACCACACAGCCACTCCTGCACCTATTTGTGTATTAATTTTATGAGCAGGTTGTTCCATTGATTGGATTAGCTGGAATACTCATTGTCATAACCCATAAAGTCCCTGTCAACATTAAAAGTAATAACAAACCAGTGTTCACCTAAGCTGTACTACACTTGTTTTTAAATACAATATCTTTGTGAATATAAAAAGAGGGATTGGGTGGATTAATTTCAAACCCATTTCTACAGATGAGCGAACTGGAGCAACATAACAGAGTTCGATTCCAGGCTGTGACCTTATGACTCCTGTGCAGGTAGCATGTAAAAAACACCATTTTCGAGCGTGGCCGTTGCCAGTACCGCTAGACTGGCCCTCATGCCGGTCGCACGTAAAAGCACCCACTACACTCTCGGAGTGGTTGGCGTTAGGAAGGGCATCCAGCTGTAGAAACTGCCAGATCAGATTGGAGCCTGGCGCAGCCATCTGTTTCGCCAGTCCTCAGTCAAATCGTCCAACCCATCCTAGCATGGAAAGCAGATGTTAAACGATGAATAATAATAATAATAACAACATCAAAAAATACCTTAGGAATGATAACCCAGGTTCAAAATTTTCCCAAGACACCTGATGAAGGCTGGAGAGTATATCAGCCGAAATGTTGTGTTAACAACAAACAAGATGAGGACAAATATCTGTCAAATATAAATAATATAAATAATGTAAATAATGTACATAATTCCTCATCTGTTAAATATAGAACTGTATAAAATAAAATTTTTGCCCAAGAACACAACACAGCCCAGTCTGGGATTGAACTCACTACCTCGTGATTGTGAGCCTGATGCTCTAACCACCCTACTATACTGAGATAATGATGAAGGTCTTTGTCATCGTACTGTATTGGCACAGACGGTTGGAAGTTAGAATCTCTGTCTTGTACTCTGTACCAAAGCAACACTCTGTTATTCAAACCTGGCTTGTGTCCATCTTTAGATTATTTTGGGATTGATAAAATAAGTATTAGTATTTCATTGGCTTTTAGTTATACTTATTTGGCTACTCAAACTGAAATTATAACTAGAGATGAAATAATTGTCATTCATGTTTCAGAAAGAAAGATGAAAGTTAGAATATAGAGTTCTTTGTGAAGCCAATATTATTTGGCTTATTTCACTGATATACATTGCCGTTCTTCCTAATGAGGTAGTATCTATGTGGTGGTCACTTAGTTTGCCAGAAATAGCAGCCAAATCTCTACAGAGAAGCACCTTTGTCTTTGATATTTTAGTTGTCCCTGCCATTGGACTGCAGTAACCCCATTTTGAAGGGTTTTAGTCGAACAGATGAACCCCAGTACTTATTTTTTTCATGTGTGGTACTTATACAATTTTCCCTCCCTTTTTTTTTAGCTAAACTGCTAATTCATGGGGATGTAAACAAACCAACACCAGTTGTCAAGTGGCGGGTGACAAATATAGACACAAAGACACTACAGACATAAAAGTACACATGCACATACACACATGCATGTGCACGCACATACACACATGCACACTTATATTTTGTAGGCTTCCTCGCAGTTTCCATCTAATAGATTTGTTCACAAAGCCTTGATCGGACAGGGACTATTGTAGAAGTCACATGCCCAAGGTAGTGCACTGTTGGATTGAACCCAAAACCATGTGGTAGCACAAACCAAGCTTCTTAACCACACATGCATGTCTGCATTTTGGACACATCTGATAATTTAGTCCTAGATACCTGTAAGTACGCACAAATTGGATGGTTGTGTCTGAAATACCTTTGATCATATCTTTTATCTTGTTTCAGTCATTAGACTGTGGCCATGCTGGGGCACCACCTCCAGGAATTTTAGTCAAAGTAATTGACCCTAGTACTTGTATCTTTTTTAAGCCTGTTACTTATTTTCTTGGTTTCTTTTTGCCAAACCACTAAGTTGCAGGGACATAAACACTAGCACCAGTTGTGAAGTGGTAGTGGAGGACAAACATAAACACAAAGATATATATATATATATATATATGTATATATAAAATACAAAATGGGACAAGAATGCAAAACATCTGGACAACTAGGTGATACAAAAAGGGACAACAAAACATCCAGATAGATGATACAAAAAATGCAAGGATGGGTCATTCGAAGCTTTTTATCCTCAGTCAAGAACCGGATCATCCTCGCAATTTTGGCTGATTAATCTTGAGATTGCTCCAATCTGGCCAGCCCCAAGAAAAGACTAAGCTAAGAGCATTAGATTCCTTGGACAAAAGTATCGAATGTATACGAAAACAAGGACGGAAAAACAGACGATGTTACACGAATATAAATACAAAATACAATAAAAATAATGATAATGATAATAATAACAGGACATAACAACAGGTGTCTTTTGACTAAGGACGAATTGAATTAAGCTGGTGTGTGTGGAAATGGAGCCTTACGGCAGAGATACAAAACTTTCACAAACACAGGGAAGAATATTGATGTAGCAGTGACCATGGTCAGATGCAAAAAGAGGACTGGCAGTCTGGCCTTTCGGTCACGTGGGAAGAGAAGAGAGAGAAAAGGAGGAACAAAAGAATTAAGGAGGGGGAGGAGAAGAGGGAGAGAGAGAGTGTTGTAGAAGCAGATGGACAGAAGAAAAAGAGATAGGGACATAGTGAAGTGAAAAGTGAGTAAGAAAGGCAAAGAAATGTGAGAGAGAGTGGGGAGAAAGAGTTGAAAAAGTCTTACAAAATTTAGTATGCACGTGATAGGTTTCTTTCAGTTTCTTTCTACCAAATCCACTCACAAGGCTTTGATCAACTTGAGACACTTGCCCATGGTGTCACAGAGTGAGACTGAACCTGGAACCATGTGCTTTGGAAGTAAGCTTCTTACACACAACCATGCCTGCATCTAGCATGTTTGAGGCTGGAGCTGATCTGGGGCTAGACAAATAGCAACCACTACTGTCTTGGCATCTTTGCTGCCAGGTAGATTCACATCGGTGCCGACTTGCTAATCAGGTTAGAATATTTGATGTGGTAATTTGTGATCAGAAATATTCAGAAAGCCTTTTAGGAAGCCATTTTTAAGTATAAAATTATTGAATATTAAAGAGATTTTGAAATATATTAAATGCTTATCTAACAAAATAATTAAAATGATAGAACCATCTTGTTTGCTTTACTTAAATTGATAATCAATAGCATTCAATAGAAACCAGTTTTAAGTCTGAAAAGCTGATCATTTAATATTTGAGATTGCGCTGCTACTCTGGTATGTGAATGTCTGTCACCGAGAAATAAATTTAGCTTGATAATGAAATATTTTATTTATTTAAGAAGAAAATACGGTTAATAGCTAAATCTAATTCATATGAGAGATAACAGAACTTATATGTACTTAATACTAGTTATTTTACTGTGGGAAACAAAAAAGAGTAATTTACCTAAAGTGGTTTACCATCGTAGTTTTAGTTAGGAAGTTTTATATTACTATGGCTTGAGGTAGACATAAATATAATGGAAGTTAATTATTAATGACAGCAGTTTACTTACTTGTCTTCTGTAGAATTTACATCAGTTTCAAAACTTATTTATGTTATATTTAATGTGCCTCCAACTAAATCATGTCTGCACTAGATATGTAACAGCTTCTTGAAAAAAAGGGTCATAGGCACAGGAGTGGCTGTGTGGTAAGTAGCTTGCTTACCAACCACATGGATCCGGGTTCAGTCCCACTGCGTGGCACTTTGGGCAAGTGTCTTCTACTATAGCCTCAGGCCGACCAAAGCCTTGTGAGTGGGAACTGAAGAAGCCTGTCATATATATGTACATATATATATGTGTGTGTCTGTGTTTGTCCACCCCTCCCAACATCGCTTGACAACCAATGCTGGTGTGTTTACGTCCCCGTAACTTAGCGGTTTGGCAAAAGACCCCGATAGAATAAGCACTAGGCTTACAAAAAACAAGTCGATTTGCTCGACTAAAGGCGATGGTGCTCCAGCATGGCCACAGTCAAATGACTGAAGCAAGCAAAAGAGTAAAAGAGTGTTAACACTCTTAAAGTTCTGAAGTTTCTCTGGTTAAAAAAAAAAAACAGAACAAAATAAGTTATCGGTTAATGGCATTATCATATTGTTTGTTGGGAACCCCTCCACTTATTTGAGCAAGCAACCGACATTACATATTTTGTATCAAATATCTCTACTTCTTGGTTCTCGTTATTCAAAGGTTCTTTATCTATCAGCAACAGTGAAGTTGTACTCCTTTTCTTTTTAACCTTTTGTTATTCTTTCAATAGCATGTGATAGCAGTCCATTCACAGAAACCCTTCGAAAATAGATGTTTTAGCCATTATCAAGAGCTGAAAAGATCTCCTGAACATTTTTTATTTCCTATGTAGCTGAAACTTTGGACATACAGAACATAAATTCTTCATTTACAGTGGTCAAAGTTATTGTGCTCAGTTGTATATCATTGATAAGCCTTCAGAAAAGTGAAACATGTTTGATGTTCTCATAAATCACTGCAGCAATGATGTCCATCTCGGTGTCATCATCATCATCATCATCATTGTTTAACATGCGCTTCCCATGTTGGCATGGGTTTGACGGTTTCACATGGAGCGGCAAGCTGGCAGAAACGTTTGCACGTCGGGCGAAATGCGTAGCCGTTGTTCGTCTGCCGTTACGTTCTGAGTTCAAATTCCGCCGAGGTCGACTTTGCCTTTCATCCTTTCGGGGGTCGATAAATAAAGTACCAGTTACACACTGGGGTCGATATAATCGACTTAATCCGTTTGTCTGTCCTTGTTTGTCCCCTTAGTGTTTAGCCCCTTGTGGGTAGTAAAGAAATCAGTATTTCGTCTGCCCTTAGGTTCTGAGTTCAAATTCCGCCGAGGTCGACTTTGCCTTTCATCCTTTCGGGGGTCGATAAATAAAGTACCAGTTACGCACTGGTGTCGATTATAATCGACTTAATCCGTTTGTCTGTCCTTGTTTGTCCCCTCTGTGTTTAGCCCCTTGTGGATAGTAAAGAAATAGGTTTGACATGGAGCTGGCCAGCTGGGAGCTATCCAGACCCCAGTTGTCTGTTGTGGCATGATTTCTGCAGTGTGATGCCCTTCGTAGCACCAACCACTTAACAGAGTGTGCTGGGTGCTTTTTACATGCTACTGGCACAGGTGCATATACACAGCACCGGCATCGGTACATTTACACAGCATTGGCACTGTTGCTATTATGTGATGTCAAGACAACGACACATACACACACACACATATTGTATGACAGGCTTCTTTCAGTTTCAGCCAACCAAAGACTATGATTTTACTTAGCTTGGCATGTCTTACTGAGTACAGCAAATCACCACATCTCCCGGTCCCTTGTCATTTCCTCAGTAAGGCCCAGCATCCGAAGATCCTTTCCCACCGCTTCATTCCATGTCTTCGTGTCCAGGCAAGGTTTGTTATGGAAGACCATTAGTTGCCCATGCATACCAGCCTCCCCTCTTCATACCACTGATTTAATCAAAGGGAAATGCAAAGGCCGATATAGCTTGGCACCAGTGACGTCGCAACTCATTTCTGTGACCGTACGACAGGCACCCATGCCAACCCCCTTTGCTTGCGAAGACATGTTGGGGCAAGCGAAATCGAAATCGAATTGAACCAGCCAGGATCCCTGGTCTGGTGGTACGTAAAAAGCACTATCCGACTCGTGGCCGATGCCAGCGCCGCCTCGACTGGCTTCCGTGCCGGTGGCACATAAAATACACCAATCCGACCGTGGCCGTTGCCAGCCTTGCCTGGCACCTGTGCAGGTGGCACGTAAAAAGCACCCACTACACTCACGGAGTGGTTGGCGTTAGGAAGGGCATCCAGCTGTAGAAACATTGCCAGATAAGACTGGAGCCTGGTGCAGCCTCCTGGCTTCCCAGATCCCCGGTCGAACCGTCCAACCCATGCTAGCATGGAGAACGGACGTTAAACGATGATGATGATGATGAGTGAACTGGAGCAATGTAAAATAAAGTGTTTTGCTCAAGAATACAACACAAAACCCAGTCCAGGAATCGAACTCACTACCTCATGATTGTGAGCCTGGTGCTCTAACCACTGAGTCATGTGCCTAAAAATCTAGCCAAGAATTAATCTGATTCTTTTTTTCCCTTCTGCATGTGCACTTTTAATACTGCTGCATTAAGCAGATATTGAGGCTGTTGGGTTTTGAAATTATACTAAGAAATATCAATAATTGTCTGCACCATGATGTGTTAACCTAAAGTCAATGTTACTTCACAGAATTTCAAATTGTACAGAGCACCATAGAGTTTAGGTTTTATTCTGCTTCAGTGTGGTAATACATCTAGAAGGCAATTTATGAACAAAACTACTCTCTCTCCCTTCTGGAATAAATGAATGAATAAATAAAAAAAAAAATGAACAACTGCTTAAAGTCAATGTATTACACTGTAAAGGAAAATTTTATTTCGGTTTTGGGGGTGATGAGGTTAGTAGTGGGTGATAGATGAATCTATAATTTTTTTTTTTAATGTTGTCTCCTGTTTAAATATGAACTTTAAAAAGATATTTAAAAGTAAAATTATGACAAGCTGTTTGTCAGCCACAGTCATAACAGTAGCCATGACAACATAATAATAATAGACTTCAAAATACTTTTTAAAGTAAATAAAGATAACTGAATCTATACCATCTCTGCATATAAATTATAAACTGTAAACTGAAGTATGATTTAAAAGATGTTGTTGATATTTGTGGCTATTTCCATGCATGCAATGACGAGATATAGTTTTAGGTAACTGAAAAGTGCGTGTTTGTATATGTGTACATGTGTGTGTATATATGCATACACATACATATATATATATGCTTATATATATGTATATATGAATATATATGTATGTGTGTATGTGTATATATATATATATATATATATATATATTTGAAAACTCCACTAGAGTGGACGAAAGCGCTAATATATGATATATGATTTATAAAAACTTGTAACATACTAATAAATATCTGTAAATATAAAACCATCCAAATTTCTGAGTACCCCATGTCTTCTAATATATAATACATGTACATCATCTCCAAACCTTCTAATATATATATATAACCGTGCTTTTTCTGTTGTGAGTTTGCTACCCAGGTATCGGTTATCTTTCGAATTATCCGTAATAAGATAATTCATTTGTCTACTTATATGTATATATATATATATATATATATGTATATATATAAATTAGAGAAGAACCAACCTTTTATCAATTCGACAATGAAATAACAATGATATAATTAAATTATACCATATAGAAAAAAATTAGATATACAATAAAAACATATACCAATAATTAAGTAAAGTATAAAATAATAAATAAAAAGTATATAATTGGTAAAAGTACTACACGTGTTATTATATATATAGGCGTAGGTGTGACTGCGTGGTAAGTAGCTTGCTTACAAACCACATTGTTCCGGGTTCAGTCCCACTGCATGGAACCTAGGGCAAATGTATATGTATGTGTGTGTGTGTGTATGTTTATGTGTCTGTGTTTGTACCTCCAACATCGCTTGACAACCGATGCTGTTGTTTTTACGTCCCCATACTTAGCAGTTCGGCAAAAGAGACTGATAGAATAAGTACTAGGCTTACAAAGAATAAGTCCTGGGGTCGATTTGCTCGACTAAAAGATGGTGCTCCAGCATGGCCACAGTCAAATGACTGAAACAAAAGAGTAAAGAGTAAAAGAGTATAAACACACACACACACGCATGCTCACACACATATATTTACATGTGATGTATTAATTTTGTTGGATCAAAGTTAGGTGGTGTTGAAAAAGTGTTAGTAATGGAAAAGGACAATAGAGATATAAAAAGTTTGAGAAGTTCTGAATTTGGTCATAGGTTTATTTATTTGGTTAGGGCTCACCAGGGCTAAATAACATCACATTTCTTGTATATACCCTAGTAACAAATTTTTTTTTTTTTTTTTGTAATACATTGTTATTTCTCACTGCCCTGCTGTTGTTAGACAAGATAAGTAGATTGTTGTTAGAAATCCACTTTATATAAGTCACGATTCTAGTTCATGTACTAAAGTACTTATATGTTGCAATCACCGAAGGTTTTTAATTATTTTCTCAGATTATTTTAATTCGTTTTATTGATTAAGTTTAATAAATCAGGATGAAATCAACTGACCCTGTGTATATTGCAGAATGCACACACATGGATGCATGTGTGTATGCATATGCATACACAAACACACACACACACACACACATGCACGAAAAATATTTGAATATTATCTGGTCCCGTGCCATCAAAAATGACGGCTAATTGTAGTATTTTATATGTAAATATGGATGGTAAATCTAATTAATTCACATACTTCCTTTGTACACACACACACACACAAACACATACACACATATTCACACAGAGTTGAAACACTGTTTGACTTTTCTTTTCAGTGTTGAATGTTCACCATCCCACTTCCATTGCATGCACACACACACACACAAACAAACAAACATTCATATACCTCCCTTTTACATATAAACCCTTATACTCACACAGGGTTGAAACGGTCCCACTACTAGTTTGCCATCACCCCCTTTCTTCCTTATTCATCTATCACCCCTTCCTTTCTCATTCATATGTTGTGATGGAGAAAAACACAAGAGTATTATTATAGTAGATGCTCTTCCAGGTTCAACTTTAACATTTGTTTGATTTGTCAAAACAATTGGCTTTAAAGCTTGTTTATTCTTAAGGTCATTAACTGTGCCCTTGTACTTTTGGAAATGTTAGCTGCGAATGTGGGCAGTTGCACTGAGGCCTGGACTGCCATACAAAACCACAGGCAAGATGAACAAAGAATGGTCTACAATTTACAAAGCACAAATCTGAAGCATTAGGAAACATGTCTGTTTAGCCTTTAGGTGCATGTAGGCTGTGTGGTTAAGAAGCTTGCTTCCCAACCATCTTGTGTTGGGTTCAATTTCATTGTGCACGACCTTGGGATGGTGTCTTCTACTATAGACCCAAGCCGAACAAAATCTTGTGAGTGGATTTGGTAGATGGAAATAAAAAGAAGCTCATCTGGCTTTGTGGTAAGTAGCTTGTTTACCAACCACATGGTTCCGGGTTCAGTCCCACTGTGTGGTACCTTGGGCAAGTGTCTTCTACTATAGCCTCGGGCCGACCAATGCCTTGTGAGTGGATTTGGTAGACGGAAACTGAAAGAAGCCCGTCGTATATATGTATATATATATATATGCTTGTGTGTGTTTGTGTGTCTGTGTTTGTCCCCCTAGCATTGCTTGACAACCGATGCTGGTGTGTTTATGTCCCCGTTACTTAGCGGTTCGGCATAAGAGACCGATAGAATAAGTACTGGGCTTACAAAAGAATAAGTCCCGGGGTCGAGTTGCTCGATTAAAGGCGGTGCTCCAGCATGGCCACAGTCAAATGACTGAAACAAGTAAAAGATAAAAGATAAAGACAAAGAAAGATTATATGTGTTCGTGTGTGTGTACCCTTGTCTTGATATTACATAATAGCTGTTAATGACATCATCATCATCATACAAGCGAGGTTGTTCATTTCCAGTTTTCCTTGAAAAATATGTCTGGTCATGGGAAAATGTGACCTTGCTCGGTAACAGGTGAGGGCTGGCGACAGGAAGGGCATCTGGCCATAGAAAATCTGTCTCAACAGACTTCTGTCTGACCCATGCAAGCATAGTAAAAGTGGGCATTAAATGATGATCCTGGATGAATTTCTGACACACATTAGCCGACCCGAAAGAAAGCTGTAGGATTGAACCCGGAACCATGTGGTTGGGAAGCACATTTCTTACCACACAACCACTCCTACGCTTATTGTTCGTAAACAGAAATTTTCTGTGCTCTTTTAATTAATTTACCTACTTTCCATATAGACGATAGCTTTATATATATTTCCCCATCTAATTGTTGTGTAAACGTTGCAAATGCTTCACTCTCTACTTCTTTAACTTTCAAATTTAGTTTGGCAGCTTCATATCATATCTTTCCATCCTTTTCTAATTAAATTCTGTTATCTATACTGTATTCTCTCATTTTATGACCATACAACTTTTAATCACATTGCAGATTTTAGTCTTCGTCTTTTCTTATGCTTTTATTTCACCATCTATTTAAATATTCCTTCTAATTTATCTCGCTCTTATGTTATGGCGTTTGTGATTTCTTTTGTATTGTCTCTCTGGTTTCTTAACATTTTCTTTCTGTAATAATGCATCTCTTACTTCGCGATAGCATTTGAGTGAAGTCATACATTGGAAAACTGTTGGAAGCCTGATTAAATTTTTGAGATTAGTCATTTACTAGTACAGATGGAGACATTCTTAGACTGTTGAATGCTTTTTTTGCTTTTTGTCAAATACAATTTTTTTTGTATGTTTTTTCGGGACACATAGTGAAAAATTGATATTAAACTGTTGGAGGTGTTGATTTATATACTTACGGAAAAAAAAAAATAAACGCTAAGGGGGCGGACATGCACATACACACGCAGAGTTTAGTTAACAGTCTAGAAAATGTTACTAACAGTAGAGAAAGCCTATTTTGCCAAGAAAATGTTGGGGCTAGAAAAAAGTAGCAGTTAAGGATATGTTTATGTGAAAAAGAGTGGCTGTGTGGTAAGTATCTTGCTTACCAACCACATGGTTCCAGGTTCAGTCCCACTGCGTGGCACCTTGGGCAAGTGTCTTCTACTATAGCCTCGGGCTGACCAAAGCCTTGTGAGTGGATTTGGTAGACAGAAACTGAAAGACGCCCATTGTATATATATATATATATATATATATATATATATATACACATATATATATATGTATGTATGTGTATGTATATGTTTGTGTGTCTGTGTTTGTCTCCGCAACATCGCTTGACAACCGATGCTGGTGTGTTTACGTCCCCATCACTTAGCAGTCCGGCAAGAGAGACTGATAGAATAAGTACTAGGCTTACAAAGAATAAGTCCTGGGGGTCGATTTGCTCAACTAAAGGCGGGGCTCCAGCATGGCCGCAGTCAAGTGACTGAAACAAATAAAAGAATAGAAGAATAAAGTTAACTCAGCATTATATATGTATTTCCCATGATATGGGAAATCTGGCCAGTGTGTTACTTGAATAATATAGGGATTTCCTCAAATACTGGATTACTGAAAACATTTCCTATACAGCGATGATCATAAACAGTAAATATCGTACACATGAATCGCATTAATTTATTGAATTGTGCAGTCAGGCGTCACACTGGGAATGATTTGTGTTGACATTGGAGATCCGATGATGCTTTGATAGAGACAAGTAAATCTGGTATGTGTTCTCTATGGTACAAAGACTAGACAGAATTAATATGAAGGAGAACTTGTCACTCTTCTCACCTTGGAATTTATGTAGTTGAAAACAAGTTTTTATATTAGTACCAGTAATGCCGCAGAATTTCATTGCATTAAGCATTCTTTGTTGGTCTAACCTCTGCTTCTTCCCCATAGTTGAGTTCTAAAATATTTTCATACAGAAATTTGTACATGCTTGCTTACATAAATGCCTACTCTCATACATGCATTGATATGTTTAAAACATATACAAAATATATCTAATTTGCTGTAATGTTGGGGGTTATAGAATAGGCAGAGTCGTATGATTGATGTTTCTGCTTATGGGAAAAATTTAGCCTGTGTGTAAATTCATGAGAAAGGCTCTAATGTAGTCACACTAGCCATCAAAGTAGCCATGAAACATATTCATTCAGCCTGCTAAAAAGAAATCTCCCTCTTTTACTCTTTTACTTGTTTCAATCATTTAACTGTGGCCATGCTGGAGCACCGCCTTTAGTCGAGCAAATCGACCCCAGGACTTATTCTTTGTAAGCCTAGTGCTTATTCTATCGGTCTCTTTTTGCCGAACCGCTATGTTACGGGGATGTAAACACACCAGCATCAGTTGTCAAGCGATGTTGGTGGGACAAACACAGACACACAAACATATACACACAGATACATATACATATATATATATATATATATATATATATATATATATATATATATATATATATATATATACATATATATACGACGGGCTTCTTTCAATTTCTGTCTACCAAATCCACTCACAAGGCTTTGGTCGGCCTGAGGCTATAGTAGAAAACATTGCTCAAGGGACCCACACAGTGGGACTGAACCTGGAACCATGTGGCTCGTAAGCAAGCTACTTACCACACAGTCACTCCTACGCCTCAAATCACTTCTACTTTCTTAAACCTTTAGCATTTAAACTGACCATATCTGGCCAAAATATTCTATCTGTTGAATAATATAGATATTGCCTCAATTACTGAATTACAGAAAACATTTCCTAGATAATGATGATCATAAACAATAAATATTGTGGACATGAATCATATTAATTTATTGAATGTTGCTGTCAGGCATTACACTAGGAATGATTCTTGTTGACTTTGGAAATCCGATGATGCTTTGATAGCAGTAAGTAAATCTAGTAGGTGTTCTCTATGGTACAAAAACTAAACAGAATTAATTAATGCTAAAACCAGCCAGATCTGACGTCTCACTCTTACTTTGCAATGTCATACTAAAAATAAATAATTACATCATCAGTTTTCAAAGCTGTGATGTAATGCAGATGAAATCAAAACAATGTGAAGAAATAAGCATTACATTTGACAGAGAAATCTGAAAACTAGAAGGTTAAAAAAGGAAGGACACTATATTTGTATAAAAGGTGGATTGGTACGGTTGGAGTGTCTTTGTTTCTAAGTTCATTGAATCAGGGCCGACATACGTCAGTGTGAACTGTGTGGTGCGTCATTTCTGGAGAATCATCATCATCATCGTTTAATGTTCGTTTTCCATGCTAGCATGGGTTGGACGGTTCGACCGGGGTCTGGGAAGCCAGGAGGCTGCGCCAGGCTCCAGTCTGATCTGGCAGTGTTTCTACAGCTGGATGCCCTTCCTAACGCCAACCACTCCGTGAGTGTAGTGGGTGCGTTTTACGTGCCACTGGCACAGGTGTGCCAGGGGAGTCTGGTAGCGGCCACGATTGGTTGGTGCTTTTTACGTGCCACCGGCACAGAAGCCAGTGAAGTGGGGAAAATGTTTAGAGTGGGTTTTAGTGGGTGAGACACAATAAGGATGATGAGAGGAAGAGAGAGATGATATTGTGTAAGCTTTATAATAGTTCTCAGCTGATTTATTGTCAGGAGCCTGGACTATATTATTAAAATTTTCTGATGGATCCAAACATTGCTAAGCTTTTATTTAATTTATTCTTTGTTTTCGCATGAGAGTAGTGGAAAATTGACAGAGTTAGAGCATTGAACAGAATACCTTATGGTATTTGTTCTAGTTCTCTGCACACTGAGTTCAAATTCTACCAAGGCCAGCATTGCCTTTCATCTCTTTACAGTTGATAAAGCGCCAGCCATATACTGGATCCCAATTCCTCCTGTCTGTCTGTCTGGGTCAGCTATGTGCAGGGACCAGGAAAAGAGCAGTCACATCACAACTTCTCCAATCTTTTCACCACTACTCCATGGAAATGACAAAACAGAATAACAGTAGTGAATGTTGTGGATCTTACCAATGGGCTAGTACCACATAAAAAGCACCCGTGCTAGTACCACATAAAAAGCACCCGTGCTAGTACCACATAAAAAGTACCCATGCCAGTACCACATAAAAAGCACCCGTGCTAGTACCACATAAAAAGCACCTGTGCTAGTACCACATAAAAAGCACCTGTGCTAGTACCACATAAAAAGTACCCGTGCTAGTACCACATAAAAAGCACCCGTGCTAGTACCACATAAAAAGCACCCGTGCTAGTACCACATAAAAAGCACCCGTGCTAGTACCACATAAAAAGCACTTGTGCTAGTACCACATAAAAAGCACCTATGCTAGTACCACATAAAAAGCACCCGTGCTAGTACCACATAAAAAGCACATGTGCTGGTCCCACATAAAAAGTACCTGTGTTGGTCTCGTGTAAAAAGCACCCAAGCCGGTGCCATGTAAAAACTGCCCATGCTGGTGCCATATAAAAATTACCCATGTTGGTGCCATGTAAAATGCACCTGTGCTGATAACATGTTAAAAACAATCATGCCAGTACCTCATAAAAAGCACCCATGCTAGTACCACATAAAAAGCACCCAGTATATTCTGTAAAGTGGTTGGCATTAGTAAGAACATCTAGCTATTGAAATCATGCTGAAACAGACAGTTGGAGTCTGGTGCAGTCTCTGGTTTGCCAGTTCCTGTTAAACTGTCCAGCCCATGCTAGCACGGAAAATGGACATTAATGATGATGATCCCCTCTAGCTTTTAAAATGAAGATTTTCATGGCTGCTTATTTGGGTTTTTTAAGAGAAATATTTAATGCTTAGAAATATTAAATTTCTAAATATCTCAGAGAGATATAAGCAGTAGTGGTACGATAGATCAGTTGTATACTGTCAACTTAACGTGACAGTCCCATAAAGGGAATCACACCACCACTATTTAGCCCTAGGAAGCATCAACGCTTCCTGTCAGCCTTGACACATTTCCTGTGTCCTTATGTTTACAAGGGGGAGACAAGCACATCCACCCAGCTAAGCCTGCATCCAGAGTCTAGTTTGTGAGTCTTGCTCATCATCAGTCTGGAGTAGCATGGCTTGATAGCTGCAGATGCCTGTCTAGACCTTGTAAACATATATAATAAATCCAGTGAAATTAATCCACTGATCACAAAAAACTTAGTCTCTGGATGCAGGCTTAGCTGGATGGGGGTGCTTGTCTCTCCCTTGTAAACATAAGGACACAGGAAATGTGTGAAGGCCGACAGGAAGCATTGATGCTTCCTAGGGCTAAATAGCAGTGGTGTGATTCCCTTTATACAACTGCTCTATTTAATGCTTGTTCTTCTTTTGAACAAAATTTAAAATCCTGGAAAAAAAAGTTACTTGTTGATGCACATAAAAAACATTCTTTGTGATATATGCTCAAAGTTTTCAGTTCTGCTTCATGATTTAATCTTTCGGAATAAATTCCTGTAAGTCAGTATATGCATCAGGCATCGATTGAATATCCTATTCACTCTCTGTGGCCTTCTGAACTTTCTACTAACACTGCTTGCACAGAAATTGCATTGAAATCAATCTGTGAGTTTGTAATACATATTAATTAGAAAGGGAAAAAAATAAATAAATAAATAAATAAATGACAAACAAACAAAAATATGAAGGCAGAACAAAACAAAAACAAACTGCTGCAGATGGATTGAAACAGAACCAATATAATAAGCAGTCTAGTGAGATTGTATCAGTATTTCAATGAGGAAATTTTCACTTTTTATTCTGTACAATTGCAAGCAGCATGCTTTATTTGTGATTACAATTATAAGACAAAATTCAACCAATTAAAATACTGTTAGAATTTTTTTTTTTTTAGTATTTTACATGCATTTTCATCAGCTAGTGTAGGTGGAAGGAATTTTTTTTTTTTTTTTTGTTAAATCAAAAAAACTATCTGCTTTGTGTCACAACCACCCCCCTCATCCTTCTCTCATTACACAGATGCTTGCTTAAGTCTATGATACAGAGTGGAACCTATGTTATGACAGTCAGACAACTCTCCTTCTCAGCTTCAGTCCACATTTATATTTAACTAGCAGCATAGCCCGGCGTTGCCCGGGTATGTAAGAGCCCCTAGTAGGCAACGACTAATCCCAATCTAGTTCTTTCCCTCTAGGGAACGAAGGCGTATGTGTAGGTTGCAATGTCTTCTCTTCACTCGAATACTTCTATGTATACGATGTTCCTAGCTGTCTCCCAACAGAAAATGTGTTGCATATAAAAAGCTTAGATTCTCGACCCCATGTCGAATTTATCGATTTTTTTTCAAAACTGGGGGAACTTTTCAAAATTTTCGCTGCGTTAGTTTTGAATTATGACATTGGGCTATGTGTGTATCGAGTTTCATCAGAATCGGTTGAAAGCCGTGGTCAGGGTGAGGGTACAGCCTGACAGCCACACAGACACACAGACAGAAAAACTGCCGTTTATATATAGAGAGATTATAATTATCCAGCTGTGCTAGAATCCTGTCAATATAGCTTCTTTCTACATAACCTCTTTTCATTTTTATGACAAAGTTGTTGTCGCTAAATTTACGAACTGTAACATTGTAAAGTTAATTGTTAGTCTTAATGATGACATGTGACCTAGTATTAGGGTCACATGTCAACAATTACAAGGTCTTGGATTTGGCTCCTGGACCAAGCAGCATTCTCTTTCTCTTTTACTCGTTTCAGTCATTTGACTGTGGCCATGCTGGAGCACTGCCTTTTTAGTACTTATTCTATTTGTCTCCTTTGCCGAACTGTCAAGCAATGTTGGGGGACAAACACAGACACACAAATACAGACATACACATATACATATATATATATATATATATATTATATATATATATATATATATATATATATATAATATATATATACATATATGTGCAGGTGGCACGTAAAAAGCACCCACTACACTCGCGGAGTGGTTGGCGTTAGGAAGGGCATCCAGCTGTAGAAACACTGCCAGATCAGACTGGAGCCTGGAGCAGCCCCTGGCTCCCCAGACCCCGGTCGAACCGTCCAACCCGTGCTAGTACGGAAAACGGACGTTAAACGATGATGATGATGATGACGGGCTTCTTTCAGTTTCCATCTACCAAATCCACTCACAAGGCTTTGGTCGGCCCGAGGCTATAGTAGAAGACACTTGCCCAAGGTGTCACACAGTGGGACTGAACCCGGAACCATGTGGTTGGTAAGCAAGCTACTTACCACACAGCCACTCCTATGCCATGTTGTGTTTCTGAGCAAGCCAATTCATTTCCCATTGCTCCAATCTACATGAGCACCAGCTAAGTGTTGATTGCAGTCCTCTCTCCTTCCAGCTGCCACATTCTTGTTGTGTTGGGCCAAAAGTAGGAACTTGAGAGGGTGTCTATGTCTGCTTATGACTACACAGGCATTTAAAACAAATTAGCAGAAGCCTGGTACATGGTATTGAGTTGTATTCATTTTCAAGTGACAACTATTGGGCTTAGTTCTGTTAATCTTATGGACACTTGATTTTTAGCTGTAGATGTTATAGGCAC
Organism: Octopus sinensis; assembly: GCF_006345805.1. Classification (NCBI taxonomy): domain Eukaryota; kingdom Metazoa; phylum Mollusca; class Cephalopoda; order Octopoda; family Octopodidae; genus Octopus; species Octopus sinensis. Next base: position 40,865,414 of record NC_043014.1, read on the forward strand.
AGGCATGGCTGTGTGGTTAAAAAGCTTGCTTCCCAGCCATGTGGGCTTAGGTTCAATCAAACTATTTGTTTCCTTGGGCAAGTGTCTTCTACTATAGCCGCAGGTTGGCCAAAATCTTGTGAATGGATTTGGTAGATGGTAACTGAAAGGAGCCTGTTGGCTATATATATATATAGCCATATATATATGAATATATATATGAGCCTGTTGGCTATATATATATAGCCATATATATATGAGCTTGTTGGCTATATATATATATATATAGCCATATATATATGAATAATCAGCCGAAATTGCGAGGATAATCTGGTACTTGACTGAGGAAAGAAAACTTCGAATGACCCGTCCTTGTTTTCTTTGTATCGTCTATCTGGATATTTTGTTGTCCCTTTTTGTATCACCTAGCTGTCCAGATGTTTTGTATTCTTATCCCATTTTGTATTTTATATATATATATATATATATGTGTGTGTGTTTATAGAGTGGCGTACGTACACTTTGGTCTCTTATACATACATACACACACACATATATATACATATATATATATACCCAACAGGCTCCTTTGAGGCTCATAACAGTAGTTTAGGCTGTAAATGATCTACATGTAGGATTTCAAATGATAGAAATATAGAAGCAATTATGCATATAAACAAATTAAATATAACAGCTTAGGTTTGATATACAATATATATATATATATATATATAATATTAATTAGAGACAAAACCACTATTTTGCAAAACAAACAAGGAAAGACTTAATCAATACATAAAATTTTAATAAAAAGTAAAAAAAACCGCCACTACAATTGTTTCATGTATTAAAATTTTATGTATTGATTAAGTCTTTCCTTCTTTGTTTTGCAAAATAGTGGTTTTGTCTCTAATTAATATTATATAATATTTTACTATAAAATTGGATTTATTCCCTAATATTTATTATATATATATATATATATATATATATATATATATATATGTATATACATGCAAAATGAGAGAAAGCAAAAAAGACTGAAAACTTTCAGATGATAAATATTTAAGTATGAATATATAGATATTTATATTAATTGATAAAACTTACACAGAGTACAAATGACAGAAAATTAAAGCGTAAGAAGTAACAAAACAGAGTGATTACTGCATCAAATTGTGTCCCTTTACATCAGAAAGTAACTTGGCCATTCAAGAAACGGTTTGATAAAATAAGTGCAAGCACTGATATGATTAACTACTAATCCTTGAAGGCCATTTCCCCAATGACAAAAACGAGTTTAAGAATAAAATGTAAGTCATGTTATAAATAATTTATAGTATTGGAATATTCCTTTGTGACTTTATGGTGTTTTCTGGTGCATCTTAATTATTAGATTTTAATTAACATTCACACAACTTAGGTTCATCAATAGCTTTTATTGATACTTAACATAAACATTTATGAATTGTACATATTTATGGTACTTATTTCTTGTTGTAAGGCAGCGAGCTGGCAAAAACGTTAGCACGCCGGGCGAAATGCTTTGTGGTATTTCGTCTGCCCCTACGTTCTGAGTTCAAATTCCACCAAGGTCGGCTTTGCCTTTCATCCTTTCGGGGTCGATAAATTAAGTACCAGTTATGCACTGGGGTCAATTGAATCGACTTAATCCATTTGTCTGTCCTTGTTTGTCCTCTCTGTGGGTAGTAAAGAAATCAGTATTTCGTTTGTCCCTACGTTCTGAGTTCAAATTCCACCAAGGTCGACTTTGCCTTTCATCCTTTCGGGGTCGATAAATTAAGTACCAGTTGCACACTGGGGTCGATGTAATCGACTTAATCTGTTTGTCTGTCCTTGTTTGTCCTTTCTGTGTTTAGCCCCTTGTGGGTAGTAAAGAAATCGGTATTTCGTCTGCCCTTACGTTTTGAGTTCAAATTCTGCCAAGGTCGACTTTGCCTTTCATCCTTTCGGGGGTCGATAAATTAAGTACCAGTTACGCACTGGGGTCGATGTAATCGACTTAATCCATTTGTTTGTCCTTGTTTGTCCTCTCTGTGTTTAGCCCCTTGTGGGTAGTAAAGAAATAGGTACTTATTTCTTGTTGCAAACTTCAATCTGGGACAGGATACTTTGCTAAGTTGGACATTGGTAGAATAGCTAGTACTAAGCACCGATCAATTTGTCTGAAGCAAGTGAGAGAGAGATACTTGCAGAGATAGCAGAACTTTTAAATATGCTTTGACCATTGATTTTTCTTTTGGAAGTAACATTCACAATAGAATTTTCTTTCTCGTTTTTACGTCTCATCAGTTTTAATTAATTCATTAAAATTTCCTGTTTGGTTGCATCTCCGTTGCTAAAACTGAGTTGAGATTTCAACCTTGATTTATGTATATCTGCCCTGTTATGTCACTTAGAAATTTTTTGGTAAGGAATCTATAACAGTAGCTTTTTTGTGTACCTACTGCTATATCACTTCTTGGATTTTTTCTGTTTTGTTTTTTGTATATAATTAATTATAAGAACTTTTTATGTATCTTTTTATATCACTATTAGAATTTTTTTATGGAATCAATTAGAATAGTTTTAATTTTTTTTTAATTAAGTGTAATTAGAAACAGCAATTTGTACTGTTTCTATAGCATTCCTGTAGACAGAAAATACTTATTGTTTTTAAAACCACTTTATCGATGTTGTTTTTCTTTATTGACTATTTCTGAGTAGTTTGGTGCAGTGATGTCAAAATTGTGAGAAATACCAAATTTCATTGGTTATAATTTAATGTATCTATCTTTCTAAATACCCAACACCCATCCATCTATCCATCCACCTATCCAACAATATACCCATCTAACCCACCTACATGCCCATGATAAAGAGATGAGTATAGAAGATTTTGATGCATGCTGATGAGGTGTTTGTTTGCTGATAGCATACAAGACTGAGTTATTTGCTGCTGGGATCAGTGTCTATCTGAATGAGAAATTAAATATAAAGTGTGAAAATCGTATATGTCACATAAAGAAAATATGGTATGTTATAGTTGCAGGTTTGGATGTATGGTTAAGAAGTTTGTTTCCCAATCACATGGTTTTGAGTTCAGTCCTTCTGCATGGCCTGGCTCTGGGTTGACCAAAGTTTTGTGAGTAGATTTGGTAGTCAGAAACTGAAAGAAGCTCGTGTGTGTGTGTGCGTGTGTGTGTGTGTGTGGTGTGTGTGTGTGTGTGTGTATCTGAGTATGTGTATATTTGTGTCTCCTTGTTTTGACATTGTCTATCATCATCATCGTTTAATGTCCGCTTTCCATGCTGGCATGGGTTGGACGATTTGACTGAGGGCTGGCAAACCAGATGGCTGCACCAAGCTCCAATCTTAATCTGGCAGAGTTTCTGCAGCTGGATGCCCTTCCTAACGCCAACCACTCCGAGAGTGTAGTGGGTGCTTTTACCTTCCACCGGCACGGGTGCCAGTCAGGCGGTACTGGCAACGACCTCAATCGAATGTTTTTACACGTGCCAGTAAGGCGATGCTGGTAATGATCACACTCGAATGGGGCCTTTTATGTGCCACCGGCACGGTAGCCAGTTAGCCGTTCTGGTAACGATCACGCTCGGATGGTGCTCTTAGCACCCTACTAGCACGGGGCACAAGTGCCAGTATGGCGATGCTGGTAGTAATTGAGTGTCACTGTCATACAAACAGTGTCAGTCATTTCGTGTATCCTGTGGAAACATATCTGACTATGGGAAAACATTATCCTGCTTGGAAACAGGTGAGGGTTGACCACAGGAAGGGCACTCAGCTATAAAACTCCGTCTGATCCATGCAAGCATGGAAAAGTGGACTTTAAAATAATGATGATGACGACTATCTAAAATTAACCTTATGGGGCATCATGATGTTTCAGCAACCGTTTATGTCTTCATCATCATCGTCACTGCTTAACGTCCATCTTCCATGCTAGCATGGGTTGGACAGTTTCACAAGAGCCAGCCAGGCAGAAGCCTGCATCAGACTTCTGTGACTGTTTTCATAGGATTCTTACAGCTGGATGCCCTTCCTAACACCAACTACTCAGCAGAGTGGGCTTAGTGCTTTCTACGTGGCACGAGCACTGGCAAGGTCAGTTTTGGCTAGGTTTTGACTGGCTGGATGCCCTTCTGAACACCAACCACTTTACAGTGTGGACTGGGTGCTTTTAAGTGACATCTGCACTGACAGGGGTCACCAGAATGCAAAATCTTACTCTGCTACCATACATAGTAGTATTGGTTGTTATATAAAACAACATGGAATGGACAAAAAGAAGAACATTTATATAACATCAGAAAATAGCTTCTTTCTTTGTGAGATAACGAAAATCACCTTCAGAATTATAATGTTAGAATGCTTTAAAATATCCAGAAGCCTTCTCTGTCGTAAAAAGGTGTGCATTTCAATTCATCTAAACAAATCAGTGAGTGTATATCATCATCATCACCCTCACCATCATCTTCATCTTTTAACCATGTACAATCCATGTGTATCTTCTTATGACAGAGCATACTACTTAAGTCAGTCGGTGCTTCAACATTTGTTTCTATGAATGGAATAATCAGAAAGAATGATTTTCAAATATACCCTATAGAGAAAATATTGAATATTCATCTTAAGGTTACTCTTGCTGGATGTCATGGTGTTTCTGTAACTGTTAGTCTCTTCAGCGGCAATTTTGTGCAAAGGCAGAATTTTATTCTGCCACTCTACATATATATATATATGTGAAATTAAACAGGGATTGTATCATCCCAAACTACTTTTGTTCAGTCAGCTGAACCTACAAGTCAGTAGGTTGGAGAATAGCAGCCTGAGTCTAAGTAATGCTGATCATCAGCAGAGGATGGGTATCTGCATTGAAATTCTCAACAAAAATTTAAGAATGTATTGAAAATACAATTTAAAAAAAAAATTTTTAATTCAAGATTATGTAAGGTTGACAGATGTGGAATTTTTCTGTCAGGCAGAGGTTACAAATCTTTGATCCTAACTATAAGTGGTAGTGGTTGTTGGGGGGACATAAGCTTTTAACTGAGAACATTTTGAAAAGAAAGTAAAAGAGTAATTATGGTAGAGTATCTAATCTGACACTTTTGCTTCTGCCTGAATTCTTCCAGAAAAAAAAATGTAACATGCACATACAAATGCGTGTGTGAGCATGTCTGTAAGCAGTGAAAGAGAACAAATTATACTTGATAATAATATCATCACACATATACATATATGGTTCGGATGTGCTGCTACATACAGAAAGTTTATGTCAATCATTTTAGCCATAGACTTTCTGTTCTTTCCTCTCCGTTATGGATATAATCATTGATAGTCACTCACAAAATAGCTCAGTTACTCTAGCATTTATCTCTGACTAGAAATACATTTTATTTCCAACCAGGCTTGTCATTTTGTATTAACTGGTATGTCATTTTATTCTGCATTGCCTCTCTTACATTATATTTAGCATTTTACTTTCACTTTCACTATGCTGCATCTTCGATATTGATTCGATTAGCATGGTATTTTTCTGATGTATAGTTGATTTATAACATACATTGGTAGATTTCAACTCATTGAATATTTAATCCTCAACAATGATAAATCCAGATTAAATTATTTCATATTAATAATACTGACATTGTCCTTGAAACAAATCTATTGTTTTGCTTGAAATAATTACCAATAGAGAAAAATAATACATCTATATGTTTTAGAAATTGTCCATGGGAATCTATTCTTGATATTGTCTTTGTCTCTCTTTCTTCTATGTGTGTGTCTGTATGTGTTTGTATATGAATATGGATTAGATAATAGAAACGTGAGAGTCTACTGTACAGTGTTTTTACATGCATTTTTAATTCTATAGTATTTCATCTAAGAGGTAGTGAGGCTCACCCCAGATTCAATCCAGCTACTTTATCCCAAATCTTCACTGAAAGTACTCTTCCTTCGAAACTCCCATAACTAGCATTACAGCAGCCATCTGCATGTATTACATTTGATGACAAGAAACACAAACACACAAACACACACACACACACACACACACACACACACACACCATCATCATCATCATCATTATTGTTCGACAATGGAATTTACCATGCTATGCCAGACTTCATGGTCCATCATAGCATTACGGAGGTCCTGTTGCTGGATGCCTGTATTCCTGGAGATTACATCAGGGTAGACACACAAACACACACACAGTTGTGAAGCTAACAGACAAGACAGGTCAAATGGTCTGGACACATTACTCTGATTTTCTCAGTCTGCTCGCATGTCATACAGGTTCACACTTCACAGCTGTGTTGTTAGGAAGCACATTCATAAAAATTACTATAATCAACTATAGGCGCAGGAGTGGCTGTGTGGTAAGTAGCTTGCTTACGAACCACATGGTTCCGGGTTCAGTCCCACTGTGTGGCACCTTGGGCAAGTGTCGTCTACTATAGCCTTCGGCCGACCAAAGGCTTGTGAATGGATTTGGTAGACGGAAACTGAAAGAAGCCCGTCGTATATAATTATATATATATGTGTGTGTCTGCGTTTGTCCCCCTAGCATTGCTTGACAACCGATGCTGGTGTGTTTATGTCCCCGTAACTTAGCGGTTCGGCAAAAGAGACCGATAGAGTAAGTACTGGGCTTACAAAGAATAAGTCCCGGATTCGAGTTGCTCGACTAAAGGCAGTGCTCCAGCATGGCTGCAGTCAACTGACTGAAACAAGTAAAAGAGTAAAGAGTATAATAGCAGTTGAACCAACAATGTATATTAATGTTTCAGAAAAACGACAATTCCATTTTGTCTTAGCAGAGCAAAATGGATATTCGGAAAGTCTTGGAAAAGTTGAAAATTCCTAGGAGTGTTAACTGTTCCTGTTAGATATGATTCATCATCAGTAATCACCGTTTACATAAGCAGTGACTGAACTGTCGTTGAGTCATTGCCTACAGCTCAACTCTTAGCATTAGTAATTCTAATTCTAATGAACTGAAACCAATTTTGGCTGATGTCAAGCAATTGATGGAGGAGGATTCCATCCTGTCCCATCCCATCCAAAGCAGGATATCAATTATATTTGTCATTGATACTGTTGTCTGGAAAAAATCTTGTGATCATAAAGTAAGGTTGTTGATCAGTGGAGATGCAATCACTTAATCGTGAAGTTCTCGAAAACGGAATTACATACAGTTTGGGTTACCGTGACATGATAATTATGTATGAAGAGTAGCAGTTACTGCAATAGCATTTCACCTGATCGGTGGAAGATGCTTGTTATTTAGAAGAAAAATGTGCATAAACTACAGTGCATATGTGCACACATGCATTGTGCACATGAACACATACATAAGCGAAATACTTCAGATTCAAATTATAAAATGGCTTTTCAGAGAAAAATATTTCGTTTAGTTGAAGTTTTATATTGAAATAAATTTACTGTATCGTTTCCTCAATATAATCTGTAATGTGAGATAGAGAAGGGTCATAAATGTTAGGAATACTGAAATAAATGTATTTGGCTTCCATTTTCTATGTTGTGAGCTGAAACCCTTTTTGATGTTGACTCTGATTTTCATTCTGCTAGGGCTAATAAAATATGTACCAAACTTGAACTGGAATGGATCCAGTCGATATCCTCATCCCCTTCAAGTTTCACATGTCAAAGAAAGAAATCAATATAATGAAAACATTTAAAGCCACTGACTTTGTTTCTATGTACAAATATTCATAGGCTATCTTACGCAGAGCCATGCAATAGTCTCCTCTTCCTCAATGCAAAACTCTCACATAATACTGCATAGAAATCAATCCGAAGATTTAGTAAATTTTCCTTGTGGCTGTATGGTAAGTAGCGTGTTTACCAACCTCCGGGTTCATTCCCACTGCATGGCACCTTGGGCAAGTGTCTTCTACTATAGCTTCGGGCCGACCAAATCCTTGTGAGTGGATTTGGTAGACGGAAACTGAAAGAAGCCCGTCGTATATATGTATATATATGTATATGTATATGTTTACTACACTCTCGGAGTGGTTGGCATTAGGAAGGGCATCCAGCTGTAGAAACACTGCCAGATCAGACTGGAGCCTGGTGCAGCCTTCTGGCTTCCCAGATCCCCGGTCGAACCTTCCAACCCATGCTAGCATTTAGAACGGACATTAAACGATGATGATGATGATGATGTGTACGTGTATATGTTTGTGTGTCTGTGTTTGTCCCCCCAACATCGCTTGACTACTGATGCTGGTGTGTTTACCTCCCCGTAACTTAGCGGTTCGATAAAAAAGACCGATAAAATAAGTACTAGGCTTACAAAGAATAAGTCCTGGGGTCTATTTGCTCAACTAAAGGTGGTGCTCCAGCATGGCCACAGTCAAATGACTAAAACGAGTGAAAGAGTAAAGAGAGTTACATCCAAGTGCATTTTACAGATTATTTGATTTACTCTTTTACTCTTTTACTTGTTTCAGTCATTTGACTGCGGCCATGCTGGAGCACCGCCTTAAATCGAGCAACTCGACCCCAGGACTTATTCTTTTGTAAGCTCAGTACCTTTTGCCAAACCGCTAAGTAATGGGGACGTAAACACACCAGCATCGGTTGTCAAGCAATGCTAGGGGGACAAACACAGACACACAAACACACACACACGCATATATATATATACATATATATGACGGGCTTCTTTCAGTTTCCGTCTACCAAATCCACTCGCAAGGCTTTGGTCGGCCCGAGGCTATAGCAGAAGACACTTGCCCAAGGTGCCACGCAGTGGGACTGAACCCGGAACCATGTGGTTGGTAAACAAGCTACTTACCACACAGCCACTCCTGTATGTTTTATAAAGATTATAATCTCTTAATGAAACTCTTTATCTTTTTACATTGAGTCTATTACACCATTGCAATCTGTACAGTTTGTCCTGTGGCAACTGCAAGAGTCTTATTTACAGTACTGGATTTCTATATCCAGACTTGCTCAAAATATTTGCTGCTATTAACAGATGTCTGAAAAACAAGACATTGTTATCTGTTTCTGCTTAGATGAATAGGTTTCTTTACAAGTGTCACATTGACATCAGCTGGTTCTTTACATTCAATACTTTTTTTTAATTCTCAGCATGCTTCTTTCCCATGTCTCTTTGGTTTTTTTTTTTTGTTGTTTCCATTCTTTGTTCTTAGATTTATTTTTCCCTCCATTTTTTTCTATGATAATGTTATTGCTGAGTTAAAATGAATACAGTTTTTTTTTTTTAATTTTAAAAAAATTTTTCTTTTTTTTAGGGGTGGGATCTATCTGTTGCATGTATTCATTAGAAATAATAACTTTCTGTTTCAATTTTTTTTTTTTTTTTTTTGTTAATGTGATCAAAATAAAACATCCACAGTTGTTGTTACATAAAGCGAATCCTTATTACATGCATTTTATGTATGATGTGTTGCTAGAATATTTCTTTTTTAACATGATTCTTTATTTCTTCCCACAAAATGTTGCGTTTATATTATAATAATAATATGTAACGAGTAGAATGAGTTTCCAAAACGAAAGACAGTTGAAATCCATTGCATAGTGATCAGTGATCAGCATTATGCCATTTTTCCTTCTCTGTTCTTTTTTTATCAATCTATAAAAAAAAAAAAAAAAAAAATGAATATCAAAATTAATATTGAAAGCTTATTGCAAAGTGTTATTAATAACCAAAATGTCAAAATTACCTCCCACTAGGGTTCTGTTCATGGCCACAGAATAAATAATTCGCTTCTGGTTAGTTACTGATCTTATAGAATGCATATATAACTTACATTACGATATTGCTCAAATGTCTGAACCAGTGCTGGTGCTACGCATGCATGGAGCTCTTAATCCATACCCAAAACCATGTCATCTGATTGATTGGCAAATATTTTACTAACTGCTTCTCTTTGCTTCTTTCACTCTGCTAGATACTGCTTTCTCTGAACTAACAAGCTGTTTAGTACTTCTACCCAAGGAGTTTGCTTCTGAACCGAATGGTTCCGGGTTCAGTCCCACTATGTGGAACCTTAGGCAACTGCCGTCTGCCATAGTCTTGGGCCAACCAAAGCCTTATGAGTGAATTTGGTAAGATGGAAGCTGGAAGAATGTGTTTAGTACTTTTGCCCAAGCTAGTGAAGGTGCATGGCTCAGTGGTTAGAGTGGCAGGCTTATAATCATGAGGTTGTGAGTTCGATTCCTGGACCAGGTTGTGTGTTGTGATCTTGAGCAAGACACTTTAATTTTTGTTGCTCCAGTTCATTCAGCTGTAGACGTCACTAGTGGCAAGATGTATCAGCATTTGCATTTCCCTTGGACCACATTGCCTGGACTTGAACTTCAGAGGGGAACTTCTAGGTGCAATTCCATAGTCATTTGTGACCAAAAGAGGTCTTTCAAACTACCCAATCCACACTTAACCTTTTAAACTGAAATCTAATTACTTAACCCTTTAGCATTCATATTGCTCCCTTAACCTTTTAGTATCTAAACTGGCCATATCCGGCCATATCCGGCCAAAATAGTCTACCTGTTTTAGGGCCAAACTTGCTAGATCCTGCTACTCATACCTATCCTACAATGTCATTCTAAGGATAAGCAGTCACATCATTGAAATCTTGAGGCTCAAAGATAATACATGAGTAATTAATTCCAAGCAAGGTGCAGGAGTGGCTGTATGGTAAGAAGCTTGCTTCCCAACCACATGATTCCGGGTTCAGTCCCACTGCATGGCACCTTGGATGTCTTCTACTATAGTCTTGGGCTGACCAAAGCCTTATGAGTGGATTTGGTAGATGGAAACTGAAAGAAGTCCATCTGTGTGTGTGTGTGTGTGTCCATTGCTTGACAACCGGTGTTGGTGTGTTTATGTCCCTGTCACTTAGCAGTTCGGCAAAAAGAGACTGATAGAATAAAATATAATTGTCTATGTTCAATGTTATTTAACTAATGTAAAATATTGCTTCCTTATGTTTCTATTGAATCTGATCAAAGTTTTCTTTTTCTTTTCTAGAGAATGGCAAATGCAGAGAACCTTTCAAACCAGCTTGTCCATTCATAGTCCAGATGTAGTTTTTGTTTTAGGTAACTAATGTTTTATTCTTAAAGTTCTGAAATTTTTCTCTTAATTTTTCTCATATTTTTCTCTTGATACAAAGAAAATATATGACATATTTGGAAGGACCATGTGCAATTTTCATGGAAGCTTATGTTTAGAATTTGTAGGATTTATCAACATGTTTGGAAGGACCATATGCAATTTTCATGGAATCTTATGTTTAGAATATATAAAATATATAGGTGCAGGCATGGCTATATGGTAAGAAGTTAGCTTCTCAACCATATGGTTCCAGGTTCAGTCTCACTGCATGATACCTTGGGCGAGTGCCTTCAACTGTAGCCTCAGTCTAACCAAAGCCTTGTGAGTGAATTTGGTAGACAGAAACTGAAAGAATGTGTTTACTTCCTAATGACCTATCAGTTTGGCAAAAGAGACTGATAGAATAAGTACCAGGCTTTATACAAAAAATAAGAACTGGGCTCGATTTATTTTCTCTCTCTCTCTCTTTCTCTTTTACTTGTTTCAGTCATTTGACTGCGGCCATGCTGGAGCACCGCCTTTAGTCGAGCAGATCGACCCCGGGACTTATTCTTTGTAAGCCCAGTACTTATTCTATCAGTCTCTTTTGCCGAACCGCTAAGTGACGGGGGACATAAACACACCAGCATCGGTTGTCAAGCAATGTTAGGGGGACAAACACAGACACACAAACATATACACACACATACATATATATATATATACATATATACGACGGGCTTCTTTCAGTTTCCGTCTACCAAATCCACTCACAAGGCATTGGTCGGCCCGGGGCTATAGCAGAAGACACTTGCCCAAGATGCCACGCAGTGGGACTGAACCCGGAACCATGTGGTTGGTAAGCAAGCTACTTACCACACAGCCACTCCTGCGCCTTATTTGATTGAAAAGCAAAAAAAAAAAAATTCTTCAAGGTGGTACCCCAGCATGACCGCAGTCTAAAGGATTAGATTAAATGATTAAAAAGACTATCAAGAATTTAGCAAATGGCTTAAAGAACATTGGAAAAAATCACATACAAAAGAAATTCTTCTTCTGTAATCTTCCAATATATGTATTAGATAAACATAATGGATTGAATGGTAGTCTTACCATGGGTATTAAGTCAAAACATCTGAAGGCTGCTCTGCTTCAACAGGTAACTGAATCAATTGTCTGAGTAGGACGGCTTAAATGCTCTTTGCTCAAAATACACAGATGCTCACTCTCTCCCTCTCTCTCTCTCACACACACACAGACACACATACTCACACACCAATAATATACTGCTGGTCTATTTTTATTTCCTTTTCCTTATATATTCTAAATTTATTATTATCAACTATTTTATATTACAATTATATATAACTAGCAGTATCGTCCAGCGTTGCTCGGGTTTGTTTCAACCCTTTAAAATTGGAATTTTTGAAAAGTAAAAATTTTGCATCATGTAGCTTTTTATTCTCTTTAAGTGAACATTTTTCTGGTTGAAATACACCAAAAAATGGTGACACAGCAGTAAAAAAAATCGTAAAAAATAGGGATTTTCATAGAAAAAAAGCACCTTTTTGATGTAAATACTTTTTGGTGTTAACATGGTCCGATTTGAATTTTTCTTCTATGGAAGGAAGAGCAAGCCTTCTTCTATCATACTCTCAATTTTGGTCAACTTGCGCTGCAGGGTCACGGAGGAGATAGTGTTAGTTGAAGGCTACCAAACCTGCCATACACAGACAACTTCAGCTTTATATATAGAGAGATTTAATATTAGTTTCAAATTTTGGCTCAATGCCAGCAATTTCAGGGAAGAGGTAAATTGATTACATTGACCACAGCGATCAATTGATACTTAGTTTATCGACCCCAAAAGAATCAAAGGCAAAGTCAACCTCAGTGGAATTTGAACTCAGAACATAATGACAAATAAAATACTGCTAAGTGTTTTTTCTGTTCACTGCCTTCATCATCGTTTAACGTCCATTTTCCATGCTAACATGGGTTGGACAGTTCGACCGGGGTCTGGGAAGCCAGAAGGCTGCACCAGGCTCCAGTCTGATCTGGCAGTGTTTCTACAGCTGGATGCCCTTCCTAACGTCAACCACTCCGTGAGTGTAGTGGGTGTTTTTTACGTGCCAGTCGAGGCTGGCAACGGCTATGATCAGATTGGTGCTTTTTACGTACCATCGGCACAGAAGCCAGTCAAGGCGGCACTGGCATCGGCCACGTTTATATACATAAGATTTAATATTTCAGCTATATATAAATTAGCTTTTTCTACTTTGCGCACAAGGCTTGAAATTTTTTCCATGCTGTATGGGTCAGACAGAATTTGTCAAGGCAGATTTTCTATGGCTGGAAGCTTTTCCCATCACTAACCCTCGCTTGTTTCCAAGCAAGGTAATATTTCCCCATTGCCAGACATGTCATGCATGAAAAACTGGAAATGAACAAAACTGCTATGGTTGATAATCTCAAGGAATCTGTTTTAGTGTAAGCCCCAATGGTCACTGTATTCTGTGAGGAGAAAGAATTCCAGAAATTATTAGTTTTGAAAGACAAGATGATGAGATACTGTGACAAAAACACTATTCCCTTTTTCCCTTTTCCATTTTACTTGTTTCAGTCATGTGACTGTGGCCATGCTGGAGCACCGCCTTTAGCCGAGCGAATCGACCCCAGGACTTATTCTTTGTAATCCTAGTACTTATTCTATCGGTCTCTTTTTTGCCGAACTGCTAAGTTACGGGGACGTAAACACACCAGCATCGGTTGTCAAGCGATGTTGGGGGGGACAAACACAGACACACAAACACACACATACATATATATATATACATAGATACGACAGGCTTCTTTCAGTTTCCGTCTACTAAATCCACTCACAAGGCTTTGGTCAGCCCGAGGCTATAGTAGAAGACACTTACCCAAGGTGCCACGCAGTGGGAATGAACCCGGAACCATGTGGTTCATAAGCAAGCTACTTACCACACAGCCACTCCTACGCCTACTATTAACGGGATATGTGATGCATCCATCATTAGTCATAATGATTGATGTACAACAGAAGAAGCACGATGATTTTATACGATATGTGATAGTTATCTTGCAGATAATTGTAATATTATATTATACATAATTGTAACATTATATCATATATGTTATCTTGCATATAGTCTAAATATCATATATAACTGTAACATCATATCATATATAATAGTTATCTTGCATATAATTTTAATATTATACATAATTGCAGCCTTATATCATATATGATATTTTAATATAAGTACCAGGCGCAGGAGTGGCTGTGTGGTAAGTAGCTTGCTTACCAACTACATGGTTCCGGGTTCAGTCTCACTGTGTGGCACCTTGGGTAGTTGTCTTCTACTATAGCTATGGGTTGACCAAAGCTGTGTGAGTGGATTTGGTAGACAGAAACTGAAAGAAGTCCGTTGTATAAATGTATATATGTATGAGTGTGTATATGTTTGTGTGTTTGTGTTTGTCCCCCCCAAATCACTTCACAACTGATACTGGTGTGTTTACATCCCTGTAACTTAGTGGTTTGGTAAAAGAAACCTATAGAATAAGTACTAGGCTTACAAAGAATAAGTCCTGGGGTCGATTTGCTCGATTAAAAGCGGTGCTCCAGCATGGCCGCAGTCAAATGACTGAAACAAGTATAAGAGTAGATAAACAAGGAGATGACATTTTTAAAGCTACTCCAGAATGGCCGGGGTAATTCATTAAACTAGCTATCCGAACTGAGTTTCATATTCTAATAAATCTATGTGTTACACATGATCACGTGACTGACCAGGCTATCAGATTTTGTCACACATCACTGGTCACAATGCGCTTTTGAATTGCTTTAGCCTTCAAATGACACTGCCCTGCTGGCTAGGTGGGCAGGCCAACATTCCCACCTCACAGGAAGAGGCACTGGAGCAACATGAAATGAAGTGTTTTGCTCAAGAACACAACGCGTTGCCCAATCAGGGAATCGAACCCACAATCCAGTGATCATGAGCGCAACTGCCTAACAATTCAGCCACGCATCTTAATTAGGCACATGACCAAGTGTTTAGACTGTTTTGTAGAAAAAGAAAGAGAAAAAAAAAATCTGTAAAGTAGTATGATGACTGTTTAGATTAGATATGTGGAATATAGTTGTGATGGAACTAAAACACTATATTTTCTTTTTTTTAATAGGAGATTTATTTGACGAAGGCAAATGGAGTTCTGATAAGGAATTCCAGTATCATGTCGATCGTTTTAAAAAGATGTTTCATCATTCCAAAGATATATCATTCTATGCTGTTGTTGGCAATCATGATATAGGTTTTCATTATGAGTAAGTATACTTTTTGAAATTATTTTCTTTTTTTTCTTTTTTATTTTCTCTTCTTGGAAAGGAGGTTTTGAATGTTTTGAACAAGAATATAAAGTTAAAATATCTTCTTTTTTCTTTTGGTATCATCATATTTGATGCTGACCTGCTTGTGACTGCCTTTCGTGTCTCTATATAATTATAATAGCTGATATAAATCTAACTGCCGTTCGGTTTTCACTAGTCATGCTTTACATGGAATAGAAAGTAGGCAAAAGCAAGTATGAAATAGATAGGTGGATTGACAGACAGACACAGATAGATAGATAGATAGAGAGAGAGAGTTAACATAAGGGGTGTAGGATTAGTGCACATGCTAAGCTTGATGACAGGCAATGCATAAGTGAACGTCTCTCTCAGACACACACAGTGAAAGAGAAATAGTCAGAGACAGCGGAGGAAAGTGAGTACTATTAGATCTTTGTAAGATAGTTCTCTGTAACAGAATGCAAGAAAGTGTTCTCCTAATAGTCCATTGCAGTTAATATATTTATATCTATAAAAGGGTAAAGACCCCCTTCGGTCATGAATGACAATGGGGTTGCACTTAGAAAATTCCCCTCCGAGGCACATGTCCAGGCAATGTTGCTTACCTCTCCATGCCACCGATGTTATCCAAGGGAAATACAAAGGCCAGTACATGGCAACTCATTTCTACAACTGAGTGAACTAGAGCAACGTGAAATGAAGTGTCTTGCTCAAGAACACAGCCTAGTCCTGGAACTGAACTTACTACCTTGTGATTGTGAGCTCAATGCTCTAACCACTGAACCATGCACCTTCACACACACATACATACATACTGAGTTTTTTTACTCCTATCTTTAGCAAAGCAGGTGCTTATTAGTACCCTATTATATATAAATATATTTCTATATTTTATATGTTTTTTTAAAATTTTGCTTTTACAGCTTTTATGCTTGCAGCCACTAACGTTATTATTTTTATGAATAATAATGTTCTTTTATATATCTCTTTTTCTCTTTTTCTCTTTTACTTGTTTCAGTCATTTGACTGCGGCCATGCTGGAGCACCGCCTTTTAGTACTTATTCTATCGGTCTCTTTTGCCGAACCGCTAAGTAACGGGGACATAAGCACACCAGCATCGGTTGTCAAGCAATGCTAGGGGGACAAACACAAACACACACATACATACATATATATATATATATATATACGACAGGCTTCTTTCAGTTTCCGTCTACCAAATCCACTCACAAGGCTTTGGTCGGCCCGGGGCTACAGTAGAAGACACTTGCCCAAGATGCCACGCAGTGGGACTGAACCCGGAACCATGTGGCAGGTAGACAAGCTACTTACCACACAGCCACTCCTGCGCCTATATATATATATATATATATATATATATATATATATATATATATGGCCTGCTCGCTTAGCCAGCGGGGTGGCGTCATTCGAAGGGTAAAACAATGCGAACGCATTGTGACAACATCTGATGGTCTGGTCGGTCACGTGTATATATATATATATAAAGGGAAAGTTTACGAAAATAAACAAAAGACGAAGGCAGGTGGAGTACAAACAAACAAATATATATATAGGGAGAATTCACAAAAAAAAACAAAAGACAAAGACAGGTGGTGTAGAAAACAAACAGATGTATTAGCATATCGCTCGGGAATTGAAAAAGTCTTTAACGTTTCGAGCCCACGCTCTTCCACAGAAAGGAACACAGAGAGAAACAAGGAGAGAAAATAAAGAATGTGTAGTGGCTAGCGATCTATCATATATATATACATATATATATGTATATATATATGTGTGTATGTGTATATATATATATATATATATATATATATAATATATATATATAATATATATATATATGTGTGTGTGTGTGTTGTGTGTGTGTGTGTAGAAAGAGAGAGTGGGCAGGGGTCTTCCATAATGTAAAACCAATAAGGGGAGCAATTTTGTTTTTGATTTTTTTAAAACTTATTACATATCATTTTATTTAAATTATTTTAAGGTAATAGATACTTTCAATCAAAAATTAGCATTTATTTCATCATTTTGTGTCAGCACCAAGGAATTTACTAAAAGTTAAATTATAATTATTATATCAATGCCTTATTTCCCAACATTACCTAGGCTGGCAAAACGATACTTCCAGAGTGACCAGCAATATGACAAGTAACTCTCTTGTGTGACCAAGTGCTGAAAAGTTCCTGATTTTGAGGTTTTTGTGAAAGGCCTAGTTGGAAGGTTAACCTTCCAAGTTCTTTTACAGGGCTTAGTAAAACTGAAGGGCCGCTGCAATAAGTGTGTGAATCTGAGAAGGGAATATGTTGAATAAAATCATGATTATCTGATCCCAAAGCCAGGAACTTTTCAGCACTCTTCATGTAAATGATAAGTCATAATTATATGCAAGATTGTTGTGTTAGGTTCCAAATACTAAGCTTAATAATTATTTTAATCTCTTCAAATTCTTGATTGATTTTTTTTTAAAGAAATTAATTGAAATATATAGACAGTGCTTTATTGTCAAATGCTCAAACCTGACATTGATGAGATTGTCAAAGGTTATAATATTAGATTATTACTAATTAGTAAAATATAATTAAGTTGGTCTTCCATAAAAACAACCTTGCCCAGACTTGTACCTCGGAGGGTAACTTTCTAGGTGCAATCCCATGGTCATTCATGACTGAAGGGGGTCACAAAAATTAAGTTGGTAAACTGGCAGACTCATTTAAAAAAAATATCCTTTCCATTTTTTTTTTTGTTCTGGCTCTTTTACATTCTGAGTTCAAATCCTGCCAAGGTTAATTTTGGCTTTCGTCCTTCCAGGGTCAATAACATAAAATACCAGCCAAGTACTGGGATTGATCTAATTTGACTACCCACCTCCATCTCAAAAATTGCTTGCTTTGTTCTTAACTCAGAAACCATTTCTAAGTTATCCACTTTTTATGTCTCAGCTGTAGATAGGATAACATTATTCTAAGTCAGACCATTATTTGATTAAATGATTAGAAATGTTATTCCTAGTTGTAGTAGTAACCATTGTAGAATTTCTTGCAAAACCATTCCTACAACCTGTGATTGCTACAGAGATATCAATGCAAACTTTCTAAACACTCTGTCTATAGATTATACTTCAATCTAATTTTGTTGTGACAGCTTTATGTGTACAAGGAGACTATTGGCTTCTTTTTCATTAATTTAGCTATTACTTAAGAGTAACCTGTCTCTCTTTACCCCAATTCTTCAAGTTTTTCTGAACTTTGTTGTTCATACAATATTTTATTTTTTCTATTTTTTTTTGCGGAGATAAACAAGAACAATTTAATTAATAATAAATGAAGTGTTGTTTAGAGTTGTTATTAGAAGAAGATATGCTGTTATAATAATAATAATAATAATAATAATAATTGTGTACAGTGCTCAGGTGCACTACAACTCATCTAAAGTGTATATATAATCAGGTGTAGTTTCGGCGGATTTCGGAAAGCATGAGGGCCTTAAAAGATGCAGTGTCATGGCAGTCAACAACTGACGCAGGCAGTTTATTCCATGCTTCAGCAACTCTGAGCGTGAAAAAATGTTTCCGAAAGTCATGAGAGCTGTATTGTTTTCTGACTTTGTAGGCATGTCCACGTGTGTTAGACACATGGAGATCAAAAAGGTGTTCAGTGTTGTTGTTGGTGAGGTGGTTGATAACTTTGTGGGTGTTTACCAAGTCCGTCGCCAGACGCCGGAGCTTCAGTGAATCCATGCCAGGGAAACAAGGCGCTCAGAATATGGTAGGTGTCTGATGGAGAGTATGCGTTTGGTTGCACGTCTCTGGACAGATTCCAGGAGGTCAATGTTCTGTGCAAGATAGGGGTTCCAAACTGATGATGCAAATTCCAAGTGTGGTCGTACCATAGCTGTATACAGTTTTAAATAGATGGCTGGAGAGCGGCTAACAAAAGACCTGATGAGTGATGCCAAGACACCCTCGGCCTTCCTGACAATCTTAGAGATATGCTTTGTCCAACGCAAATCACTGCTGACAGTGATGCCTAGGTCACGCTCGCAAGAGGATTTCTTGATATCAGTGTTGTGGAGGGAGTATGTGAACGCAGGGTCTGCAGTAACATCTGAAAAAACTTGGATATTGATATACCATATAGTACATATTGATTATAGAACATAGATTTCCATTTGACCTTACCATCATGTCTCTTGTGTTCCATACTCTATAGAATTTAGAATAGTCAGTTACGCTGTGGTACAAAAGATCTTAAAATAGGAAATGTTAGATATGGAAACATAAATTGTAGACTAGTTAAAACTGAAGTATTATTAGTTGTAATATATGTGGACATTTGTTAGTTAGGCATCTGTTGGTCTTGAGAGACCATGGATCTCTACCTGGAAAATTTGGGTCAGATGCCAATGGTGATGCAACAATGGATATTTCTTATTTCTTTATTGCCCACAAGGGGCTAAACATAGAGGGGACAAACAAGGACAGACAAAGGGATTAAGTCGATTACATCGACCCCAGTGCGTAAATGGTACTTAATTTATCGACCCCAAAGGATGAAAGGCAAAGTCGACCTTGGCGGAATTTGAACTCAGAACATAACGTCAGACGAAATACCGCTAGGCATTTCGCCCGGCGTGCTAACGTTTCTGCCAGCTCGCTGCCTTATGGACAATGGACATTTGTATCACACACACATACTATGGGCTGCATGACAAGGAAAATTTATTTACACTTATTTTGATTTTAATATTGGAATTTAGAGCATAAGTTAGATCATACATGTGTACTGCAATATTTGGCTGGGTTTGGGGAAAATTCAGCAGTATTTGAAGAGAAAAGGTCAACTGTCAGTTTGCAATTGCTATGCTTGTCATGTACCTCTGGCTTAGAAAGCATTTGGTAAATACAAGAAATCATCATCATCATTATCATTTGGCATCCACATTCCATACTGGCATGGGTTGGATCGTTTGGCAGAATCTGATGGGTCCAAGAACTGCATCAGGTTCCAGTGTCTGCTTTGGCATGGTTTCTACAGTTGGATGTCCTTCCTAATGCCAACCACTTTACCAAGTTTATCATCATCATCATCATCAGATGCCTGTTGTCCTTGGATGGTGTGACCAGAGCTAAGCAAGCCAGAGGGCTGAACCAAACCTCAGTCTGATTTGGCATGGTTTCTACAGTTGGATGCCCTTCCTAATGCTAACCACTTTACCAAGTTTATCATCATCATCATCACCATATGCCTGTTGTCCTTGGATGGTGTGACCAGAGCTGGCAAGCCAGGGGGCTGAACCAAACTTCAGTTTGATTTCGCATGGTTTTTACAGAGTGTGGTGGGGGCATTTTCATGGCACTACATGGGTACTTTTATGTGGTGTCACACTGGCATTAATTTTTCTGCCACAGGCACCATGCAGCTTGCAAGACTATGAAACTTAAGGGTATAGGTGCGCACCTTTATGCCCACAAATAAGATGTTAAAGTATGGAGAAAGTGAAGGAGAGAATCAAGCAGATTCTTGTGATAGAAGTGTCACATGGCTTCTCACATTTAGAAGAAGGGGTAACCATGTGCTGTAGGAGATACAAAAAAGGTAAATATATATATATCAATGACAAGGTGCCCAGGTGGCTCTTCAAGATAATAAGTGAGTTCAATAATGCTGAGTCTTGTGAAACCAATAAATTTTGACTTCATATTTTATGAACCGCACAAAGTAAACAACTTTGTTAGGAACTTGGTGTTGTTGAAGAGTGATGCAGAAATTTTGACTGCCATCTGTATCAGTGAAAATGTTAATGTATGTAAGTTTTGTAATTCTCAAAAGAACATGTCCTTCTTGGTATAATGGAAGGCAGCCTTGTCTGCAATAAAATCAATATTTTGATAGAATAAGCTTGATAATTGGGTACATTGATTCATTGAAAGCTGTTTTGTTGCATATCGACAAGTTTCCATCCATTTTAGTTCATTGCTGATTTGAAAAGAAAAAAAAAATTAAATTGTCTAAAATATGTGGAACATCTAAGGTAGCTTTCTGAAGACCTCAAATTTGTTTTATCTTGACTGGACTGTGTTTCAGCTTGATCAAATATTGCTATCCTGTCTGTGATAGCAGTGACAATAATTCTTACTGCATCTACAAAAACTGGAAACAGAGATGCATTAAAATCTGAAACAAAGAATATTTAGTATTCTCTGTTTACTGAAATGAAAATTATATTCATAACCCTTTAGCATTCAGATAACTGTGTGAAACATAACGCTTATTAATTCACATGGTTTTCAATTAATCATGCATTATCTTGTATATTTGAGATTTTGATAATGTGATTGTTTATTTTTAGAATGACATTTTAGGTAGGTATGAAAGCCTGCATCTGGTTGGTTTGAATATCAAACAGACAGAATATTTGGGTCTGATATGGCTGGTTTAGGCCATAGTTAAACCATGGACAATTTCAAATTACAATTTTGGTAAATTCCAAATGCTTAATGGGGTAAAAATCAATGAATGCACATTTATATTTATCTACAAGCTACAAGCTCCTTCAAGATGAAGAGTTGTTTGCATTCTGTGTCATCATTATCAAAAGTTCACTTTTTCATGTTTGCATGGTTTGGACAGAATTAGTTGAAATAAAATTTTCTACTACTAGATGCCTTCCCTGTTGCCAACCTTCACCTGTTTCCAAGTAAAGTAATATTTTTTATGACTAGATGTGTTTGATAGGATCTGGTGAGCTGCAGGGCTGTGTGAAGCTCCTATGTCAGCTTTGATATAGTTTCTGCAGCTAGATGCCTTCCCTAATGCTGACCACTTCACAGCGTGTGCTTGGTGCCACTGTATTAGTGAGGTTACCAAATAATTTGCATGACAGGAAAAGGAAAAAAAAAAAAAAAACTTCCTCAACTAGGCGCAGGAGTGGCTGTGTGGTAAGTAGCTTGCTTACCAACCACATGGTTCCGGGTTCACTCCCACAGCGTGGCACCTTGGGCAAGTATCTTCTACTATTGCTTCGGACCGACCAAAGCCTTGTGAGTAGATTTGGTAGACAGAAACTGAAAGAAGCCAGTCATATATATGTATATATATATATATATATATATATATATATATATATGTTTGTGTGTGTATATGTTTGTGTCTGTGTTCGTCCCCCAACATCACTTGACAACCGATGCTGGTGTGTTTACGTCCCTGTAACTTAGCGGTTCAGCAAAAGAGACCGATAGAATAAGCACTAGCCTTACAAAGAATAAGTCCTGGGATCGATTTGCTCGACTAAAGGCGGTTCTCCAGCATGGCCACAGTCAAATCACTGAAACAAGTAAAAGAGTAACTTAGTGTGTGTGTGTGTGTGTATGGTAGAGGTAGGTATCTGAGAGTGGTGGGATGGCTTTATGCCAGGTGTTGAGAGGTTGAAGTTTGACAGAGTGACAAGTACAGGTGTTTTGCTATTGAAAAAAATACATGGCTACCCTGCATTTTATGAAGGTGTGTGGGAGAAGTTGGGAACAAAGATAAGATGGTAATGGTGGGAAATCAGAGCAAGCCCTCAAGGTACAAGAGAGCGAGCATATGTCGAATGGAAATTTTCCAATTGTTTTGTAGAAACTCTTACAAAATATTGAATAATTTAAGTTTACTGATCTCGATTATGTCTGATTTTTGTGTGTTATGTAAAAGTTTTTGTTTCTTTTTTACACTATCTGGCAAGGTGAGTACTTCAGATGGGCGCCATTTTCACAAAACCTCTTGTGGAGAATCCATTGTAAATGATCAAACTTCAATTTTATATAAGTTGAAGGTTATAATTAACGTAGAATAACAGGTTCTGAACTTGTAGAACAACTTTCGTGATGGGTAGTGTTGGGAAACAAGTGAAAGAAATAAAATTGATTAATCTTTATTTCAGAAAATACACAACACAACTTGGAATTAACTAATAACATTGAAAGATTATCTCATTGGTTTTTAACTATTTTCTGCCTATTTAATTCCTGTTCTACTCTGCTGGACCTCCATAGCCATCCAATCGATATTTAAAAAAATTCTACTATATTTTTATAATGAAATATTATTAGGAAATGTATAGAAAGAAATTAAAATATTTTGTGTATTGTCATAAATTTTAACAACAAAACCTTTATTGGACTCCCCACCACTGGGTCATGTGAACCCTGGTTGAGAACCACAGGATTAGCTTTATTTATTTTTTCTTAAGAATTACGCATAAGGTGGACCTTTGTTCAATAGAATAGTTTGTTATCACATTGAAAATACACGTGAGAAATGCACTCTAGTGAAATGACATCTTCCACATTCTAAAGAAAGTGATTGAAATGCAAAAATAAGAAATGAACCTCCAGGCTCATATTACAACCTAAGATATAATACTCTCAAAGCATATTTTTCACCAGTCAGTAAAAATTAAAAATTTTTGTATTTCCAAATGTTTTTATCCCAACATTCCTACAACTATTGTCATTGTGGGGTGAAATTTCAGCATGTTGTAATAACTTTCATCTGAGAACCTATAAAAACACCCATTTTTATTTTCTTGTAGCGGATTGTGGTTATTTTTAACAAATGTATATGAAGAGATCATGTTTTATGTTTGATTTTTCCATTTTTGCATGGGTTGGATAAGTTTTCTTCAGTATTGCATCTTGCCAATTAACAAAGCCCTTTGTTTTCTCCTTTGCGAAGTTCAGCCTTCTGAGATAAGCTTTCAGTATGTCTCATGTCTTCCTTAATTTTTCCTCTCCCACAGGTCCTTTCCACATGGATGGCTCTTTATCCAACTGTCATATTTCATGTACAAGGGGGTGCTGAAGAGTTCCTGACTATGGGTTAAAAAAAATACAGCCGGATCAGTTAATTAGGATTTTATTCAAATATATTCCCCTCTTAGATTCACACACTTACTGCAGAAATCCTTCAGTTTTACTAAGCCCTGTAAAAGAACTTAGAAGGCTGAGCCTCTGACCAGGCCTTTTGTGATACCCTTAAAGCCAGTGACTTTTCAGCACTCCCTCATATATCACATGTCCATACCAGCTCACTCTTCCCTTTGACATACACAGTTGTGATTCCTCTTAGACTTAGTTTTTCTGTTAGTTTATTTGCATGCTATTGTTCATGCACACTAATGCTATGCATACAACAGAGCATGCTTGCCTCGTTTCCCTTCAGCTATCATACATCTGCATTCAATGCCCATGTTTCACGTCAGACTTCATAGAGAAACATCATTCAATTTGCCCCTTGTTCAGTGAGAGAATCCTTTGTTGGTAGTGAGGGAATCAGAACCCTGAACTTCTTCCTCTCTGTTCTTACTCTTATCTTCTTGGAATACCTATCCCCACTACTAATTAGGTTACCTAGGTAACAGAAGTTATCAACTACTTCTAGGTAGCCTTGTAAGCATTTGAAAGCATTTCATTTATGGTTACTTTTGTTACTAACTGTCTCTCCTATGTATCCGCTACACATGAAGCCCTTCTCTGGCAGCCTGCCTGTGATCTCATTGCATGCCTTGTGCTCATAGTTTACTCGGGTTTCATAGTACAGAGTTCCTACTAACACCTTTTTCTGCATATTGAGCATGGCCATCTTGCTGTTAGCAGTATAATCCCGTCTTCTTTCCTGCTAACAAAGGCTTTTTGTCTTGACTAGTTTTACTTCAAAGTCTCTCGATTCTTGGCCTTGCCTCTACATTTTGAATTTCTTTTAATTCTTTAACAGATTCAAGCTATGAGAACTGGGCCATCAGCACGAAGAGGTTCTTGCTCAAGGGCATCCAGTCTTAAGCTCTTCTTTTATTGCCTGCAGAATTGTAATAAAACAGGAGAAGGCTGAGAAGCAATCACTGGTGGATGCCTACTTTATTCAGTACTTTGACATAATGTTACGTCAAGCCTTATTTGACATGCAAGTTGGGTAGGAGCTTTTTCTGTAGTTATAGTTGTTCATGTAAAATGTTCTTTAGCCCAGGAGTAGGTTCTTTTGAGAGGCTCATTTTCCCCTCTGTCAACGAATGCTGTTCACATTCTCTGTTGTGTCATTCACTTGCAACATACTTTTTTTTTTTTTCCAGTTTTCTAGAAGACTTGAGGTTTTCATAGATTTCTTTGAATTGAACTGACTAAAATGCTGATATCAATGCTTATTCATTGCCAGTTTGAAGTAACACTTTTGTTAGACTAAGCCCCACTATGCAGCACCTTTATTCATCATCATCATCATCATCGTTTAACGTCCGCTTTCCATGCTAGCATGGGTTGGACGATTTGACTGAGGTCTGGCAAACCAGATGGCTGCAGCAGACTCCAGTCTGATCTGGCAGAGTTTCTACAGCTGGAGGCCCTTCCTAACACCAACCACTCCGAGAGTGTAGTGAGTGCTTTTACATGCCACCGGCACGAGGGCCTGTCAGGTGGTACTGGCTACGGCCACACTCAAATGGTGCTTTTTATGTGCCACCAGCACAGGAGCCAATCCAGCGGCACTGGCAACGACCTTGCTCGAATGTTTTTTCACGTGCCAGAAAGAAATAAGAAATGTTGAGATCCAGAATGAACTACAGAAGGTTCTCAACTTGCTCACAAAAAAACGACTTCTAGGCTGGATTCCAAAAGTGGCAGGGTCGCTGGGACTGGTGTATTGTTGCGCAGGGTGACTACTTCAAAGGAGATGATGTTAGAACTTAGGTAAATAAGTTATTTTTTATTAAACATAACCAGTCCTGGAACTTTTTGATACCACCTCATGTAAAGATCTTGACTGTTACATGGTTGAGAAGCAGGAATGTTTAGGTTATAGGGAATTAGTCTGATAGTGAGAAGGAAGATTTGGGTACTGAAGAATTCCTTTTTTGAATTGAAATCGAAATTGAACCAAATTCGATGATTGGCACCCGTGCCAGTGGAGCGCTAACAGCTCCATCTGAGTGAGATCACTGCCGGAGCAGCTGTCTGGCAAGCACCATTTGAGCATGATCGTTACCAGTGTTGCCTTACTGGCACTTGTGCTGGTGGCACGTGAACAAATCATTCAAGCAAGGTCATTGCCAGTGCCGCTGGACTGACTCCTGTGCAGGTGGCACGTAAAAAACGCTGTTTCGAACGTGGCCATTACCAGTACCGCCAGACTGGCCCTCGTGCTAGTGGGACATAAAAGCACCCACTACACACTTGGAGTGGTTGGCATTAGGAAGGGCATCCAGCTGTAGAAACTCTGCCAGATCAGATTGGAGCCTGGCACAGCCATCTGGTTCACCAGTCCTCAGTCAAATCATCCAACCCATGCTAGCATGGAAAGTGGACGTTAAATGATGATGATGATGAAACTTTGAACATTGCAGGGCATGTAGGGATTTTTGACATTATTTCTAGGCTCATACTACACCATAGTATGGGCTAAGTTTTCTTTTACTATAACCCCAATTTCTCAATACAGCAATGCATATATGATGAATCTTGTCTGGAGTCTAGCTTATGTCTTGATTGGATAATTTCATTTTGAAGTAAGCATGATTTGCTCTTTGCTTTTTAGCTACAAAGCTTATGACCTGGGTAGCAAATTATGTCTGGACTATTGATGTGGCCTCTAAAAGACTTTATTGAAACTGTATAGTGATCATATGATTTATATCTGGAAGTGTCTAGAATATAAAAACATAAATCATATTATCTGATGGTATGCCAACAACTTTTCTGTGTGTGTGTGTGTGTTTATATTCTGCTACTTTTATGTCCTGTAACTTTGTTGATAAAATAAATACCAAGCTTGAAATAAATAACTGTGTTGATTTGTGATAAACTAAAAGCCGTTGAAGGCGGTACCTCAATAAAGCGTCAGTCGGATGATTGAAACAAATAGAAATATGTTTGTTTGAATTTATTGAAAATTTTTATTGGTGATGGCTTAAACAGCAGACTACCAGCCTATATAATTTCAAATATTTAACTTATTGCTTCTGTCTGGGTGTATATAAAATAATATATGGCAATGATCTAACAAGGGGTAAATTAATTGACTTTATCAATCTATTATAAAAATCAACTAAGTCAAAAGATAACACTATTTTTTTACATGTGCCAGTACACTTTTACTTGTAAATAGGCTAGTATCATCTTTAACTCAATATATTGGGTTGTCCGGAAAGTTCTTGCCGATTTATAGTAGCTTACCTTTTGACTTATTTTAGAACATGGTTGAGTCCATAAAATAGGATTTGACTACACCTCCATTTAGAGCACAGTTTAAGCTGTCTTTTTGTGGAAGAAGGTTTATGTTCCTAGAACCTGTGTTAATTCTGTAACCCTTTAAAATGGAAGATAACAAAGTTCATTTTCGGCACTTAATGCTTTGGGAACCAAACAAAAATTGCTGCAGCTCGGCTGGGATGTGTTACCCCACCCTCCATATTCACCAGATATTGCTCCTTCGGATTTCCACTTATTCAGGTCTCTGCAGAATAGTCTTAATGGTAAAAATTTCAATTCCTTGGATGATGTAAAAAGATACCTTGATGAATTCTTTGCCATGAAACCACCTCAATTCTGGGAATAGGGTATTTTCAAGTTAAAGGAAAGATGGGGACGCATAGTGCAACAAAATGGTTCATATTTGGTTGATTAGAAATGTAATGGCAAGTATTTATTGACCTATTTCTTTCCTTTAAAAATCGGCACGCACTTTCCGGACAACCCAATATTTCTTATTTTATATATTCACTTGCCAACAGAATATTTTAACTATAACTTTATTGAAAACAATATTCTCTGCTTAGTATCAAAGAAGTTTTTATGAACCTGTGTCTGTCAATAAGTTGTATATAAATATTTGTCAAAATTGCTTTTTTTTTTTTGTATTTGGATACCTTATATTACTGACAACTCAAAACTTTGTGTTTACTTTCAGTGTTACTATTGAAAAGCACGAACGGTTTCAAAAGGCTTTTGATGCTCCGTCAGTGAAAGTTTTGCGTATTCGTGATTCAGTTTTTGTACTTCTTAACTCAATGGCTATGCAAAATGATGGCTGTACACTCTGCTCCGAGGCATTGCGGAAAATTTATAAAGTCTCGCAAACATTAAAGTGTTGGCAGGTGAGCTAAAAAGATTGTTTTTTGTGAATATTCTAAAGGCATTTTAATTATAAAATCTTTTTAATTATTTTGGGCTGGAAATATAATTCCTTTGTTGTTGTAATGAATTTTCAGTTAGTACAATCACTGTAGAACTTCTTATTAAAAGGTCTTTGAAATCCATGAATTTATGAAATTGAGAAAATTCTAAAGATTGGCTGTGTGGTTAAGAAGCTTACTTCCCAACTATGTGGTCTTGGGTTCAGTCCTACTGCATAGCACTTGGGCAAGTGTCTTCTGCTGCAGCCCAAGGTCAATCATTGTCTTGTGAGTGGATTTGGTAGACATAAACTGAAATATATATATACATATATATATATATATTATATATATATATATATGTATATGTTTGTGTGTGTGTGTGTATCTATCTATTTATCTATCTATCTATCTATCTATCTATCTATCTATCTATATACACATATATACATATATATATATATATATATATAGATAGATAGATAGATAGATACACACACTCTTTTCTTAACATGAAACCAATGGTAGCCTAATACGCAAATAAAGGAATTCTGTATATCAATGCTGTGTTGAGCACTCATTCTCATCATTCAACACTTACATATACATACATACATACATACATACGTTCATATATATATATATTATACACGCACACACAGACATATATCTTAGTGAGATTCCCAACATTGACCTTTCCATGGCTCTCTGTGCCATAAACAGATGTTGTTCATCTCTCTTTGTCAAGGCCCAAGTCTCACATGCATACAGCATTGCAGGCAAGACTGTTCTGTTGAAGACATTAGTGGTCTGCCGTTACGTTGTTAGTTCAAATTCCGCCGAGGTCGACTTTGCCTTTCATCCTTTCGGGGTCGATAAATTAAATACCTATGTCTGTCCTTGTTTGTCCCCTCTGTGTTTAGCCTCTTGTGGGTAATAAAGAAATAGGTATGTGGGGGGGAGGGGGTGTAAAATGAAGTGCCTTGCTCAAGGACACAGTGTGTTCTCCATGTACAGGAATTGAACTCAGAACCTTATGACCTTGAACCAAGCACCCTAACCATCCAGACAACTTGTCTGCACTATTCGTCCTATTAGCAACATATATTTATAGTAAGTTCTTTACTGCTTCACCACAACAGTATAAGCTTCCCAGCCACTAGCCTAATCCAATTTTTAATCAATTTCTTCAATTAGTTCCCAACGTTAAAAAAAAGTAGAATAAACTTAATTACCGAAATTGTAATGACCGACCTACTTCTAACCTTGACCAACTTCTTATCAACTTCCTCAATTAGTCATGTAAATAGTTCACTTATTTGCATCTGTACCACAACTTAAATCCACCTAGTGACCTTCATTCCCTAATTATGCACCTGAATTTCATTTAAATGCTTCTAACCAACCACTCATTGCTATTTTCATCCTTCTAGTTCCCATCACAAACAGCTTAATTAATCACCTGTATTGGAAATCAACCACTGTACCTAATTTAATCCTTAAATATTGTATTTATTCCTTTCTTCCTTCTTCTTTCGTATTACTTATTTATCTCCATAATTTCTAAAACAACAACCCTCGCCTCCCCTCCCTCCACCCCAACAATATCACTGTACTCTTTTTATTTATATTTTTTTTTGTTTACTCTTTTACTTGTTTCAGTCGTTTTGACTGTGGTCATGCTGGAGCACCGCTTTGAAGAGTCTTAGTTGAACAAATCAATCCCAGGACTTATGTTTTTTTTTTAAGCGTAGTACTTACTCTTTTAGTCTCTTTTGCCAAACTGCTAAGTTACATGGACATAAACACACCAACACCAGTTATCAAGCGATGATGGGCAGGGAGACAAGCGCAGACACAAACACACACACACATACACACACACACACACACACACATATACATGACAGGTTTCTTAAAGTTTCCTTCTACCAAATCCACTCACAAGGTTTTGGTTGACCTGAGGCTGCAGAAGAAGACACTTGCCCAAGGTGCCCCATAGTGGGACTGAACCTAGAGCCATGTGGTTGAGAAGCAAGCTTCTTACCACACTGCTACACCTGCACCTATACTCAACAAAAATCTTTTATTTTTCACTTGCTTCAATCATTAGTCTGCAGCTATTCTGGGATACTTCCTTGAAGAACTTCAGTGGAATGAATCAACCCCAATACTTATTTCCTGTTTTAAGCCTGGTACTTACTCTGTTGGCCTGTTTTGCTGAACCGCTAAGTTATGGGGATATAAACAAACCAACACTGGTTGTCAAGTAGCAGTGGGTATAAACACAGTTGCAGAGGCACATGCACATATGCGCACACACACATATATGATTAATAGATAGGAATAAATCATCCAGGCGAGTAGTTACAGTAGTTTAAGTGCAGCAAGAGCACATGAAAATGAAAAGTGTTGCGGAAGAGGTCACAGATGTGTGACAAAAGATTTCTGGACAATGGACCTGAGTTGAAGTACAAAGAAAAAATAAGAACATTAATAGACAAGTGAAGAACAAATATATAGTGTGTGTGTTTATTGAACGAAGACACTTAAAGCTCCATGAGGCTCTGGCAGGGGTGGTGGTGGCGATCCCTGCTGTACTCTTTCACCACAACTTTCTCTCACTCTTTCTTCTGTTGGCCTGCTTGTTTAGCCAGCTGGGTGGTGTCATTTGAAGGCTAAAACAATGCGAAGCGATTTGTGACCAGCGATGTGTAGCAACATCTGATAGCCTGGTCGATCACAGTGATATATATATATATATATATGTGGGTGATTTTTCGTCTGGCACCTGTGTCGGTGGCACGTAAAAAACACCCACTACACTCTCGGAGTGGTTGGCGTTAGGAAGGGCATCCAGCTGTAGAAACACTGCCAGATCTGACTGGCCTGGTGCAGCCTTCGGGCTTGCCAGACCCCAGTTGAACCGTCCAACCCATGCTAGCATGGAAAGCGGACGTTAAACGATGATGATGATGATGATGATGATATATATTATTCTTTTAATGTCCTCTTTTCCATGCTCATATTTGTTATGTATGTATACATATATACACATATAACTGTACAGAGTTCATACACATGCGTCTACGTTTTTATATACATACGCGTACAATCATTCACATCTCTTTCAGTGCATGAAAACATGTGTATGCATGTATATATGTTTGTGTAATTCATACATGTATATACATGTTTGGGTGAGTGTGTGGATGTGGTTTGTATGTGAATGTGGTTATACATGTATAAGTGGATCAATGCATATCTAGTATAAGAATGTGAAGCGCTGCTGTATTATTTATGACGAGACTGTCATGATGTAGATATATATATGTATATACAGGGTCATCGAAAAAAGGTTTCTATGATTTCAAAATGAAATAACTAAGTCTGTATTAAAGCTATACTATTTATTTATATGTGGAGGCGCGTGGTTTAGTGGTTAGGGTGTCAGCATCATGATCGTAAGATTGTGGTTTCGATTCCTGCTCAAAACCACAGATTTGCTTGTCAGTTGTTTGACCTTAACCAGTTGACCATGTCCCTTAGGGGCTGACAATATGTGCATCTCTGATCATGAGCAGAAGTAGTGGGGGAGCATCATAGCCATGTGTTGAGAGGGATTCTTTGGGGTTTGAATAATTCACTTCTGGAAACATGGGTGTTTCGTTCAACATCCTTAATCAACCCTTATTCAGAGACCTTTTGAGCAGGATGGGTTACTTGACCAGACGAAAATTCTAACCGGACCCCACTTGCAAGGTCATGCGCTGTTTATCTTGATATGAGATCACCATGTCGTGCGCATATGGTTGTGATGCATGTGTCTGGTGTACCCTTATCAGACGGGTAGTCATGATGGGTATACTGGGCTTTGTATATTTTACTCCAGTGTCACTTTGATGGCATGCACTGCTCTCTCACTCAATAATAATAATAATAATAATAATAATAATGATAAAGAGTATGGAGGCTTGTATATCCACAAAATTTATCTTATAATCATATGCAGCATATTATAATGATCTACACATATTTCCATTGCAGCGACTACTCGTATACTGCATATGATTATGAAATAAATTTTGTGGACGTACAAGTTTCCATACTTTTATTATTAATAAAAATATAAGCTCCAGACAATTTTTACCATCCAGCGAAGCATACATGGAATTTACCCATTGGAAGAATTCACAGAGTGACTAGTAACAAATTGTAGTCACAGACATTAAATACTGATTGTAGTGGATAGATAGCTGTTAACCGGAACTTAATTGAGAACTAATATGCTGTCCGCCCAGACAATATATTCCTCCAAACACACTTTTATACGCACACACACACACACCTTTTAAATCACCTTCAAACAGCACTAACGGTTTTTTTTGTGTATTTAGTTTCAGGGTTATGAACAAGTTTCAAAAGAGAATTGCAAGAACATAGAAATTCTACCTTACTCTCGTCCAATTATTCTCCAGGTTTGTTTATTTAGTTTAATATTATATTTCAAAAATATAATTTGGAAACTTTTTTTCCTTTTTGTTTTTTTTTTATATATATATATTTTTTTTTACATATGAATGTTGTGAATCTGTGATAAAACATCATTCATTATTGGATATGATGTTATTGTTGTGCATATTTAATTTATTTCGACATCTATACTTTCTGCTATGATTTTGTTTTTCTGTATCACACTTTGTAGTTTGAAAGATACTCTCTCTTTACTCTTTTACTTGTTTCAGTCATTTGACTGTGGCCATGCTGTAGCACCGCCTTTAGTCGAGCAAATCGACCCCAGGACTTATTCTTTTTATAAGCCTAGTACTTATTCTATCAGTCTCTTTTGCCAAACCGCTAAGTTACTGACCCCCAAAAGGATGAAAGTTGATCTCGGCAGAATTTAAACTCAAAATGTGCAGATGAATGAAATGTTGCAGGCGCAGGAGTGGTTGTGTGGTAAGTAGCTTCCTTACCAACCACATGGTTCTGGGTTCAGTCCCACTGCGTGGCACTTTGGGCAAGTGTCTTCTACTATAGCCTCGGGCTGACCAAAGCCTTGTGAGTGGATTTGGTAGATGGAAACTGAAAGAAGCCCGTCATATATATGTATATGTATATATATATGTGTGTGCATGTGTATATGTTTGTGTGTCTGTATTTGTCTCCCAACATCGCTTGATTACCAATGCTGGTGTGTTTACGTCCCCGTAACATAGCGGTTCAGCAAAAAAGACTGATACAATAAGTACTAGGCTTACAAAGAATAAGCCCTGGGGTCGATTTGCTCAACTAAAGGCGGTGCTCCAGCATGGCCACAGTCAAATGACTGAAACAAGTAAAAGAGTAAAGAGTAAGCATTTTTCCTGGTGTACTAACGATAAGGTTTAAAATTAATTATTTAATTAAATTACACATAAGTGAATTTTTATTATAATCATTCGAACTCATCCAACATTTTGTATTTGTCTGTCTTTGTAATGTCCCCTGTCTGTGTTCCGATCCTATGTGATCCTAATAAAGATTTCATCGCTCTGGCAACCAGGTACTCGTGATTGAAGCTGAGCCAACCAGCTCAAAACTGAGTCAGTCTCATGATCCTGTTGTCTGCTAGAGGATGGTAGGGGTTCATTCCCCCTGCTAGCAATATATTGGCACCTGTGCAGGTGGCACGTAAAAAGCACCCACTACACTCTCGGAGTGGTTGGCGTTAGGAAGGGCATCCAGCTGTAGAAACATTGCTAGATAAGACTGGGCCTGGAGCAGCCTTCTGGCTTCCCAGACCCCAGTTGAACCGTCCAACCCATGCTAGCATGGAAAACGGACGTTAAACGATGATGATGATGATGATGATGATGAAAGTGTGCAGTGCTGCACTGATAACCAGCTGGCAGAAGACCTGCCTGGTGTTAAACTAGTAGTAACACCGAACGGCCACTTTGATGTGGCGATTGACTTCACTACTCTGATCTCATCTTGAGATTTTACAACTAACACATACTAATGTTTTTACGGAATTAGAACAGGCAGCATTTCTTTTAAACTTGTTTCTGACATTACTGTTCTATTCTTAACATTGATTATATCACCTAGGTAACATAATTTGTGTCCTGCTGTAAGCCAGTGCAGTTTGCTTTCATAATACTATTTGTGTTGATGTATTCATATAAATGTGATAATGGAAGTAAGAAAATACACTTTTCTGTCTGATTTACTGAAGATTTTCCTACCACCTGTAATGTGTCAGATGGTTTGGCTTGAGAAAATAGCTTTTATGTCTACAAGAGTTATAAATACTGCTACTTAACTATATATATATGCTTTATTTAAAAGCAGCAGAAATATAACAAAAGCTGTTACTCAGAGTTTCACGTTCCCGTTCTTCCACAGGAATGTGAAACTCTGAGTAACAGCTTTTGTTATATTTCTGCTGTTTTTAAATAAAGCATATTACTCTACCTCTGGTATTTGAGTACTCTTTTTTTCCACCTTGTTTCACATTTATGTGCTTACTCTGGTATATATATATAGCTTGCTTCCTAGCTATATGGTTTCGGGTTCAGACCCACCGCGTGGCACCTTCGGCAAGTGTCTTCTACTATAGCCTCGGGCCGACCAAAGCCTTGTGAGTGGATTTGGTAGACGGAAACTAAAAGAAGCCCGTCGTATTGGGCGCGGGCATGGCTGTGTGGTTAGGGAGCTTGCTTCCTAGCTACATGGTTTCGGGTTCAGACCCACCGCGTGGCACCTTCGGCAAGTGTCTTCTACTATAGCCTCGGGCCGACCAAAGCCTTGTGAGTGTATTTGGTAGACGGAAACTAAAAGAAGCCCGTCGTATTGGGCGCGGGCATGGCTGTGTGGTTAGGGAGCTTGCTTCCTAGCTACATGGTTTCGGGTTCAGACCCACCACGTGGCACCTTCGGCAAGTGTCTTCTACTATAGCCTCGGGCCGACCAAAGCCTTGTGAGTGTATTTGGTAGACGGAAACTAAAAGAAGCCCGTCGTATTGGGCGCGGGCATGGCTGTGTGGTTAGGGAGCTTGCTTCCTAGCTACATGGTTTCGGGTTCAGACCCACCGCGTGGCACCTTCGGCAAGTGTCTTCTACTATAGCCTCGGCCGACCAAAGCCTTGTGAGTGTATTTGGTAGACGGAAACTAAAAGAAGCCCGTCGTATTGGGCGCGGGCATGGCTGTGTGGTTAGGGAGCTTGCTTCCTAGCTACATGGTTTCGGGTTCAGACCCACCGCGTGGCACCTTCGGCAAGTGTCTTCTACTATAGCCTCGGGCCGACCAAAGCCTTGTGAGTGTATTTGGTAGACGGAAACTAAAAGAAGCCCGTCGTATTGGGCGCGGGCATGGCTGTGTGGTTAGGGAGCTTGCTTCCTAACTACATGGTTTCGGGTTCAGTCCCACTGCATGGCACTTTGGGCAGGTGTCTTCCGCTATAGCCCCAAGTCGACCGAAGCTTTGTGATTGAATTCGGTAGGCGGAAGTTATTGCCGTGTGTGTATATGTGCGTGTAGGTGCTCAGTGCCTCTCCGAAAGAGAGAGAGGGATGTATGTGTGTGTGTGTACATGGTGGGCTTCTTTCAGCTCCCATCTACCAAATCCACTCACAAGTCTATGGATAGCCATCTGTCCCAATAACAGTGAGCAGGAATATAACCTAGGGTTCAAGAATGCTAGAGGTCTCCACCACCACAGGTTTGACCACAAATCTCTCAAAGAGCAGCTAATACTTAGCCAGAAGTTATGGTCAGAAATCTTCAGCATCAGCCTCACTCCCATTATTTTATTCAAAGGTAAAATTCTGTTCTAATAATCTTTTACATTAAAATATCTTCTTTTGGGTTGGTTTCTCTTAAAGCAGCGAGCTGGCAGAAACGTTAGCATGCTGAGTGAAATGCTTAGTGGTATTTCATCTGCTGTTACGTTCTGAGTTCAAATTCCGCCTAGGTTGACTTTGCCTTTCATCCTTTTGGGGTCAATTAAATAAGTACCAGTTACGCACTAGGGTCGATATAATCGACTTCATACCTTTGTCTGTCCTTGTTTGTCCCCCTCTGTGTTTTGCCCCTTGTGGGTAATAAAGAAATAGGTATTTTGTCTGCCGTTACGTTCTGAGTTCAAATTCCGCTGAGGTCGACTTTGCCTTTCATCCTTTCGGGGTCGATAAACTAAGTACCAGTTACACACTGGGGTCGATGTAATCGACTTCATACCTTTGTCTGTCCTTGTTTGTCCCCCTCTATGTTTAGCCCCTTGTGGGTAATAAAGAAATAGGTATTTCATCTACCGTTACGTTCTGAGTTCAAATTCCGCTGAGGTTGACTTTGCCTTTCATCCTTTCAGGGTCGATAAACTAAGTACCAGTTACACACTGGGGTCGATGTAATCAACTTCATACCTTTGTCTGTCCTTGTTTGTCACCTCTATGTTTAGCCCCTTGTGGGCAATAAAGAAAAAAGAATCGTTAGCATACCAGGCAAATTCTGCTGAGGTTGACTTTGTCTTTCATCCTTACAGGGTTGATAAAATAAGTACCAGTTGAACACTGGGGTCGATGTCATCGACTTACCCCTACCTCCGAAATTGCTGGCCTTGTGCCAAAATTTCAAACCATTATTAAGTGCTCTTCATTGCTGTCTTAATTCCAAATTCCTTTTGCAGCATTTCCCTATGTACCGCCCATCTGATTTTAATTGCACCACCCCTGATGCTGCTCCTGAACCATTAAAATCAATAT
>NC_043014.1:40907800-40976958 GCF_006345805.1 Octopus sinensis
ATCGGCCACGTTCGGATGGTCCTTTTTACGTGCCACCGGCACAGTTATCATAACTACAATTTCCATTTGATATTTATTTTGATGTTGATGTACTTGACTCAATAGGTCTCCTCAAGTACAGTTTCACCACTTATTGTTTTATATAATTACTTCTCCTGTACAAACTAAACTTTTTTGTAATCCATTTATGTATTATATCTTTAGGCCACAGTGGCGAATAAATGAATGTACTATTATTATTCTTGTTCTGAGGTAGGCATGTTTCGCTCTGCCCTCTATGAATTTTGTGGATTTTTACTAAGTGAAACTACTTAGCAAAATGTTCATTAATGTGAACCTTTTACATAAAGATATAAGAACCTAATTGCTTTTGTCAATTTTTCCTATCTAAAAGAGAAAAAAAAGAGGATTTTAACTTTTACTTATCTTCTAGTAACATAATTCTGCTATGCAGAAACACCCTAAAGTTGAAATACTCTTTTACTCTTTTACTTGTTTCAGTCATTTGACTGCGGCCATGCTGGAGCACCGCCTTTAGTCAAGCAAATCGACCCCGGGACTTATTCTTTGTAAGCCCAGTACTTATTCTATCGGTCTCTTTTTTGTTGAACCGCTAAGTGACGGGGACGTAAACACACCAGCATCGGTTGTCAAGCAATGCTAGGGGGACAAACACAGACACACAAACACATACACACACATATATATATATACACATATATACGACAGGCTTCTTTCAGTTTCCGTCTACCAAATCCACTCACAAGGCATTGGTCGGCCCGAGGCTATAGCAGAAGACACTTGCCCAAGGTGCCACGCAGTGGGACTGAACCTAGAACCATGTGGTTTGTAAGCAAGCTACTTACCACACAGCTACTCCTACATTCTGTGTGCAAATCCTTGATGCTGAAGAGTAGGCTGTGATCACTAATCACATGCATTATATTGCAATAAATTATATCAGCCCAGATGAAGTAACAACAAAATTGAACTCAGAACAGTGTGGAATCAAATTTTTAATCTCACAAATTATCTGGTTCAGCTCTCTTCCAGCAATTTTCACTGTTATAGCAGTGGTGCAAATAACTAAAATTGTAATTATAATTGAAATAATGGCATTGAAAAATTAATCAGTCAGAAAGTTCTGGAGTTCTTTTTTTTTTGTTTTTCATCATCATCATCATCATCATCATCATTTAGTGTCCGCTTTTCATGCTAGCATGGGTTGGACGGTTCAACTGGGGTCTGGGAAGCCAGAAGGCTGCACCAGGCCCAGTCTGATCTGGCAATGTTTCTACGGCTGGATGCCCTTCCTAATGCCAACCACTCCGTGAGTGTAGTGGGTGCTTTTTACGTGCTACGTTTTTTTTTCTAGCTTAGCATCTTATATCTTATGTTACTCAAATGAATATGAGTTTTATATTTAAAAACATTAGCACTCTCTCTCTCTTTCGGAGAGGCACTGAGCAGCTATACGCACACATACACACACGGCAGTAACTTCCACCTACCGAATTCAATCACAAAGCTCCGGTCGGCTCGGGGCTATAGTGGAAGACACCTACCCAAAGTGCCACGCGGTGGGACTGAACCCGAAACCATGTAGCTAGGAAGCAAGCTCCCTAACCACATAGCCACTATTTTATTTAAATACAATCTCTAATGGCAAATCCAGTCTGAGACAAAGTTTTGTTTTAGTGCAGGAATAATTTAAATGCTGTGTTCGGAAACAATTAAAATAATTGTTTCTGATGAGGGGCACAAAACAGCTGTTCTGCTCTCCTTTATGTGTCAGGAAGTAATTGAAGGCATATAAAGTTAACAGGGTTATTCAACAGCCTTACTTTTTATTTGCTGCTCGTCAGTCAAGGAAAAAATCAATAATCCAATAATATCTTTGATCAACCTCTTTTTAGAAACAAAATACTGAATGAAAATTTCTCTGTATTTTTATTTAGGTAATAATGAATCCGATATTTGTTTTCATCATTTGCTGGTGATTACTGTTCAAGTTTCTAGTTTACATCTTACCATCCATTCAGTTTCCTTGGGATATTTTAATAGAAGATGTTGGTGCGAATGTTACGTCAGTTTACTGCCTTCATCGAATGTGCATTCATATGCAAAAATAACTTCAGACTGATGAGCCGGTATAGGAGCCTGTGTGTAAATCAGTTAATCTGCTATAAATAGCAGCTAAGTCCCCCTCAGGTTACACACTCTGCTGTCTTAAAAGGAGACATGTATCCAGGATAATATATACCTGTTTCTCCTCCTCTCTCTCTCTCTCTCTATATATATATATATATATATATATATATATATATATATATATATATAAAGCTGAAGTTGTCTGTGTGTGGCACGTTTGGTAGCCTTCAACTAACACTATCTCCTCCGAGACCCTGCGGCACAAGTTGACCAAACTTGAGAGTATGATGGAAGAAGGCTTGCTCTTCATTCTGTAGAAGATAAAATTCAAATCGGACCATGTTAAGACCCAAAATTACTTACATCAAAAAGGTGCTTTTTTTCTATGAAAATCCCTATTTCTTACAATTTTTTGACTGCTGTGTTGCCATAGAGAATAAGCTACATAATGCAAAATTTTTACTTTTCAAAAATCCCAATTTTAAAGGGTCGAATATATATATATATATATACATATATATATATATATAATATCAAGTAAACAGTTTTTTGCTCAATTGAACTATCGACTCGTTGAATTGGCATGTAAATGGCTGAATATTCCATTGACACTTGTTCTATCAACATAAACCCTTCTTGCAAGTATCATTGTATCAGTGTGACAAAGTGTATGATAAGGTTGGTCCTTTTGAATTACAAATGCAGTGCATCATATGGGCTTCTGTACAATTTTCATCTACCCAGTTACACTCACAGGGCTTGCATTGACCTAAGGCTTTAATAACAGACTCTTGCAAAAAAATATTGAACCCTGGACCTTAATGAATTCAAAGCAAACTTTTAAAATGCTCAGCCATGCCTGCATTTTGGATACACCATGTTTCAACACTTTTAGCATTTAAGCTGACCATATAATATAATGAAATTATTGTATACAGTGCTCAGGTGCACCACAACTTATCAAAAGCTAGTTAGAAAAAAATTACAGGCTCAAGTACAACTGCCATAATCCATACTGGATTTAATATATGGGTTGCATCCTACAATTATATTTTCTAACTGTTGATCAAATTGCTATCTATGAGTGTTTTATAATAATGAAATTATTGTATACAGTGCTCAGGTGCACCACAACTTGTCAGAAAGTGCATATAAAGCATATGCAGTAATGTACAAATGGCTGGGAAGCGAACAGTGTATGAGTCAGATACATGCTTGCGTGTGTATGGAGGGGAGAAAATCAGGTGTAGTGTTGGCAAATCTCAGGAAGCATGGAAGTTTTGAAGGATGCAGTGCTCCGACAACTAACAACTCATGCTGGCAGTTTGTTCCATGCTTCAGCAACTCTTAGTGTGAAAAATTGTGTCCGAAACTGGCCCAGATATACAACCTGTTTCACGTTGAAACCAACCTGATCCCGGCCTCTCACATCTACTCTACAATGTCATTCAAAAAATAACAATCACATCATCAAAATTTTTAAGCTACAACATAAATATAATGCATGATTAAATCAAAACAATGTGAATAAATAAGCTCTACATTTGGGAGAATAATCTGAATGCTTAAGGGTTAAGTAAAAGAGGGATGATCACAACTCGGATCTTTTCAGTTTGAACGGCAGTTTTTAACATAGCTTGTAGGTAACTAAAACATTTTAAACTTCGTATACTGGTAGAATGTGTTTATAAAACATCTTTTTCTCTTGGCTTTATTGAGAAAATTCTGTAGTTTGTAAGATATTTGTTGTTTTTTTTTCTTCAATTTCTGCAATTTCAACCAATCAATAACCTCCATTGAGGTAAAAAACATTGTGCCGTATGACTATGTCCCTTGTTTAAGAAACAGATTGGGTTTATTTACATTTGTGAAGAAAAAAAGATACCCTTCCCCCCTAACCCTAACTCTATCTAACCCTAACCCTAAAACAGATTGAAATGCAATAGATCGATACTAGGGTCATAATTATAGGTAACAATTTCATATGACACAGCTAGAAAAAACTGCCATTCAAACCGAAAAGATCCCACAACTCTAGCATTTTTTAATATAGATCTGCTCTGTAGGACAAGAACAATGATATCAGGTTGTTGCTAAGTTATAAAAGCAACACCATTCCCTTGGTTATTTCATATTTTACCCTGATATAATCATATTGGATTTCATTCTGTTGAAGTAAGGCTTAGTTTTTTTCACATAAATCGTGCTTACTGGCCATTTCTTTGTTATCTGCTTTAAGATAAGTTTATTAAAAGAGGTAAGTTTAGAAGATTTACGATAGCTTATACAATCATATGTCATATTAGTAATGATAGCTGAATGTTAGTTAAATATC
This sequence comes from Octopus sinensis, assembly GCF_006345805.1. Classification (NCBI taxonomy): domain Eukaryota; kingdom Metazoa; phylum Mollusca; class Cephalopoda; order Octopoda; family Octopodidae; genus Octopus; species Octopus sinensis. Next base: position 40,912,287 of record NC_043014.1, read on the forward strand.
AATGAGAAAGCAAACATATTTTCTTAGCAGTCTATATTGTCAGTAACTGCTGCTGAGACCCCCTTGGTCATGACTGACTGTGGGATTGCTCCTAGAAAGTTACTCTCCCAGGCACAAGTCCGGGCAAGATTTGTTTATAGAAGGCCAGCAGTTACCCATGCATACCGGCCTCCCCTCTCCATGCCACCAGTGTTATCCAAGGGAAAGGCAAAGGGGCCGATACAGCTTGGTACCTGTGACGTCGCAACTCATTTTTACAGCTGAGTGAACTGGAGCAACATGAAATAAAGTGTCTTGCTCAAGAACACAACATGCAGCCCAGTCCAGGATTCGAACTCACAACCTCATGATCGTAAGCTTGATGCTCTAACCACTGAGCCATGCGCCTACACTGTCAGTAACTATAGTGTCAGCATCTGTAAATTGGCACAAGTTAAATGACTTTGTGTTAGTATCTGTTGGTCAGTGAAATCATGTGACCTTTGTGTTTAAGATATTGGGTGAGTTTAATTTGTGTTCAAGATGTTGGGCGGGTTTAATTCCTGCGTTGCATGGCATGTTATATTTCATTTTGGATTTGGTTTGCAAGATTCTTTATATGAGTTCATGTGTTGAAGCATATTCTGTTATGTCTGGGGAGAGTCATTTTCTTTTTGTACCTTATAATGTAATACACTCACCGGTAAAATTTCCACTTATTTCTTATTTTTATTTTCCTAAAATTTTCATTGCGTCTTGTAACCTTTTCAATAGTCTTGACTCTCAAGTGTGTTACATTATTAGGCACGAAAAAAAAATTGACTCTCCCCAGACACAACAGAATGGCATGTTATGTCCTTGACCAAATTACTTCATTCCATGTTTTTTCTGCTCAGCTGAGTTCTGGAACAGCCTTCTCTCCCTCCAGCTATCACATCCTCCATGTTCCACTGGATCATTGGTGGCCGGAGGTGGTGGTGGAGGGAGGGGGGCAGAAGATGTCTAGGTCTGCTAGCAACTACATAGATACATAAAACAATTAACAAAAGCATATTACCAAATTATATTCATGACTATGACTGGGTAAGTGCTACCAATTCACACTCAATTATGATTAGGACTTGCTGGCATATACCATGTGTTCACTAATTACCAAGCCATCTGTTGATCAGGCTCCAATTTGTTATTGATGTACATATGGTAGTCTTGTATAGACTGCTTTGGAGGATTGGGACTAGAAATCCACGGTAGATTCATTAATGCAGTTCAAAAGTGTTGAGAAAGCTAGTCAAGGCATCATAAATGATGCTAATAGTTTGCAGCAAGATATGTCTTTGTTGCTACTTCCATGACTTAATAGATTATGGAACATTCGTTTCTTTGATAATCATCATCTTCATCATCGTTTAACATCCGTTTTCCATGCTAGCATGGATTGGACGGTTCAACTGGGGTCTGGGAAGCCAGGAGGCTGCACCAGGCTCCAGTCTGATCTGGCAGTGTTTCTACCTCAGGATGTCCGTGAGTGTAGAAGACACATTATATATTCTATCAGTGTCTTTTGCCGAACTGCTAAGTTACGGTGACGTAAACACACCAGCGTCGGTTGTCAAGTGATGTTGGGGGAACAAACACAGACACACACACACATATATATATATATATACATATATACGACGGGCTTCTTTCAGTTTCCGTCTACCAAATCCACTCACAAGGCTTTCGTTGACCCGAGGCTATAGTAGAAGTCACTTGCCCAAGGTGCCATGCTGTGGGAATGAACCTGGAACCATGTGGTTCGTAAACAAGCTACTTACCACACAGCGACTCCTACGCCTATATATATATATATCATCATCATCATCATCATCGTTTAGCGTCCGTTTTCCATGCTAGCATGGGTATATATATATATATATATATATATATATATATATATATATATATATATATATATATAAAATCACAGACCTGGCTGCATGGTTAAGAAACTTACTTACCAGCCATCCTATGGGTGGATTTGGTAAACAAAATCTGAAAGACTTTCATTGTGTATATATATATGTGTGTATGTGGTGGGGATGCATTAAATGATGATTGTGATGATGTGCATGTGTGTGTGTATTTATAATTATGTATAAACAATGTCCTTTTTTGTAAAAGCTGCGTGGTAAATAAATCAGCTAAAAGTTTCATTTACTGAAAACAAGTTGGATCTCAAAATGCTTTCTTATATTATTATAAGTCTTGGAATTCGATTTATTTTCCAAATTTCAAACCATGAGAGATACTTTCCAACATAAACCGGATGGTCAAATGTGGAAAGTCGAGTGATAACATTCCCCTGAAAATGATGTAATTTTTGAAGTCAAGACGGTCTCACACTTTGTTCTATAATTAGATACTCTCTTACTCATGACCACATATTCGAGTCTTTCACATTTCACTATCTTCATATTTTCAAGGTTGATAAATAGGTTCAAGTAATAACTTTAGCCTATTTGTGTCGTTATCAATTGTTAACAATTCCTGTTTTACTGGGCAGTTTGATTTCACTTACGTTTTTTTTGTTTCTTTTCTTTTTGTTTTTTTAAAAATAAATATTTGACTTTTCAAAGTTGTTGTTGTGTAGCTCCGAGTCAGTGATAGTTGAATAGATCTTTGATTAAATCTATTGAAACTATAAGCGTTCTGTCTTTTATTTATTTTCTCTAGGCAAAAGTAAACCTAGTATTACATTATCTAATGTCTTTTAAAGACAATAAGGTGTAATTAGTAGGAGATTTTACTGCTATTTCTAACTATTTTGAGCAACATTTAGTGGCTCATGTGTTTTCAGTATTATTTCAGCATTCTAGAAATATAAAATGGCACTAAATTAGGTGTATTATTATTCCATATTTATACATGGTATTCGGTCAGTTGTCTAGCCACTTTATCGACTGGTAATGAAATCAATTAATGAAGTTCTTTTAACTTCTTTACCTTCCTTCTTCAAATTGTCTTGTATCTCCTCCGTGTCTGTCTAACTCTCACCCTGAGGTTGCTGATTACTAATCATGGCGAGTGATGGTACATTTTCACACCAGAGAAGATTTAGCCTTCACAATTTGTTACCTAACCTGTTTCTAAATATGAATGTTTATCTGGGTAGTCGGCTGGTTGCTGGTTTCCACAGAAGTCAGTAGTGCAACTGGTTAGATAATTCATGTCACTAAAACTTTCAGATTCTTATCCTCCAAGAGCCATGTGGTGTATTTAGATAACAGAAACAACTTGAGAGTGATTTTTATATCTCTGATGTTACGGTATTCCTATTTTTTTTTAGACACACACAACCACACACTAACTTACTCCCACTCTCTCCTCTCTTATGCATATACACACAGACAAATAAACAAACAAAAACACACACAAACACACACACTTTTGGGTAAATCAGTCTTATGCTACTCTGAGTTTCAACTTTGGGTGCTCAGGATCATAACTTGCTTGAAAATCTTGTGTACTCACTGTTGAAGCTCAGAGTAACAACATACTGTTTGTGGCCTTGATGTGGCAGGAACGCTTGCGTACTCTTATGATCCCTAGAGCATGTGCTAGTGGGGGACGTGTTCCCCTGATAGGTTTAACCTTACTGGTTTGGTCAAAGAGGAGGAGTCAGACTAAAGTATACACATCGGCCCTCCAGATTCGGGGGTTGTGCTATAGGCTAACACCCTATACCTTAAAAAAAAAGCACCTGTTACAGAAACCAACAACGGTTCATTTAACACTAATTCAGTTCTTGGGAGAACCAGGGTCCCGATCCAGAGACTGATGACGCGCTGTAGCCAAACCCGTCAGAAAGTTACAGGGCCGAGGGCAACCTTGAAGGGCAGTTCAAAGCTGCTCTCACAGAAGAAGCCCATCCTTCTTGGAACCTGGAATGTGAGAACACTTTGGGAGACAGGAAGGTGCGAACAAAATACTGACTCAACCAAAATAAAATATATTATTAATCTCTCCTTTTTTCTGAATGCTCCTTTTTCTGACAGTTAGTAGAAAACACAGACATGAATGTGTGTGTGTGTGTATGAACGGTGTCTTCAGAACTATATTACACATGTCCTTTAGTAAGTTAGTTTGAGAGACAGTTTTAGCTGTTATTTTGAGCAAGTCAAGTGACTACATAGAGGCTCACTCATTATCTTGTCCAGCATCAGTGCATTTGAACAACTCAGTTCATAAAATTGCAAGTTACTTCTCTGAGAGGTAGTTTGTAGTCTAACTCGAAAACTAAATTCTGAAACATTATTTACATTGACGGATATTTGTCCTCATCTTGTTTCTTGTTTACACAACGTTTCAGCTGATATACCCTCCAGCCTACATTAGGTGTCTTGGGGAAATTTCGAACTTGGGTTCTCATTCCTAAGGTATTTTTCGAGGTTATTATTATTATTATCATTACTATTATTATTCAGGTTGCTGCCTGGAATTGAACTCAGAATCTTGGGCTTAGTAGCCGGGGCTCTTAATCACTACACCATATGGCATAGTGGTTAAGAGCCCAGGCTACTAACCCCAAGATTCCGAGTTTGATTCCAGGCAGTGACCTGAATAATAATAATTATTATTATTATTATAATAACAACAACATTGAAAAATACCTTAGGAATGAAAACCCAGGTTCAGAATTTCCTCAAGACACCTGATGAAGGCTGGAGGTTATATCAGCTGAAATGTGTTAACAACAAACAAGATGAGGACAAATATCTGTCAACTGTAAATAATGTAAATGTACATAATTCCTCATCTCTTAAATATAGAACTAAATTCTGAAAGTGTTTGTGTATAAAGCTCTCTATTTTTAAATGATTTTATTGAACTGCTTTTATATATATTTATTCAATCTCACCATTGTTTTCAGATTTTCAAATTGCTGAACCCTCGTTTGATAATGTCAGGACATACCCATCATGGCTGTTACAGAGTCCACAGTGATGGCACCCCAGAATGGACAGTGGCATCATTTAGCTGGAGGAATAAGAAAGCGCCTACATTTCTTCTGGTTTATATGATTTTTTAAAAAATTTTGCTTTTTGACAGTATTTTTATTGTGTACTAGCAGTAATACCCGTCGTTCATCAGATAATTACTTTTACTCTTTCTCAGGAGTCACATTCAAAGTATTATTATATATATAATAGATTTCTCAACGGGGATTTCAGGGGAGAGTTTCAGGGAGTCGCTGGCGATGTATCGTGATGATCAAAAATCCGGCCTGCTAAAATTTGGTTAAAGTGATTCAAACTGCAGACTCAACGCAAAATGGTCACATTCAATTCAAAGCGTTAAAAATGTTATAAAAACAATTGGTATGTGTTCACAAAGTCCAAATGATTAATACGAAAAAACCCTGCCGGCTACATCCCGAAAATTCATTTCTTTGCGGAATTTCTACAATGTTTACGGCGATTCGTTTTTATATATTGTTTTTTTTTATTTTTCATGCAATTTACGCATGCTTGCATGCTTGGTGAACGCAGTTCACGTTAAACAGCTGACTGAGTAAAGTTCACTATTCAATGCATGGGATAAGGCCTAAACAAACACATTATCGATTTTTGCACTTGCGAGATGAATTTCGGAACAGAAATAGCGCAGTTCAATTTTCATTCGCCTAAACTTTAAGTGACCCATTTTTGGTGGTTCTACGATTTGTTGGCTAGGAGGAGATGTGCCAGGAAGTTACACACACAAGTTGAATTATATATATATATATATATATATATATATATATATAGATATATGAGATTACTATAGTGAAGCACTTTTCCTTTTATTGACATTTCTATTCTATGCATTATTGAATATTCAAGGTTAAAATATTTTCTTCCTAGAAAGTTTATTAAGTCAGCCTTTGTGCCAATGCCACATAAAAAGCCAGTGCTACATAAAGCCATTCATGCAGTGCCACATTAAAAGTACCCAACACACTCCGTAAAGTGGTTGGCACTGGGAAAGACATCCAGCCATAGAAACCATTTCAAGTCAGACCGGAACAGGGTGCAGCTCTCTGGCTTGCAATCTCTGGTCAAACCATCCGACCCATGCCAGCATAGAAAATGGATGTTAAATGGTGATAATGATGATGATGATGATGATGATGATGACTTGAATGAAAATGAAAATATCAATGTAGATCATTGAAAGGTTATCATAATACCGTGGAGGCACAATGGCCCAGTGGTTAGGGCAGCGGACTCGCGATCATAGGATCACGGTTTCGATTCCCAGACCGGGCGTTGTGAGTGTTTATTGAGCGAAAACACCTAAAGTTCCACGACGCTCCGGCAGGGGATGGTGGTGGTCCCTGCTGTACTCTTTCACCACAACTTTCTCTCACTCTTACTTCCCGTTTCTGTTGTACTTGTATTTCAAAGGGCCGGCCTTGTCACTCTCTGTGTCACGCTGAATATCCCCGAGAACTACGTTAAAGGTACACGTGTCTGTGGAGTGCTCAGCCACTTACACGTTAATTTCACGAGCAGGCTGTTCCGTTGATCGGATCAACCGGAACCCTCGTCATCGTAACCGACGGAGTGCTTCCATCTATCATAATACCCATACCAATAGATATCCAAGTCAAATGTAGAACTCCGGAAATTCCTCTTGAGGTTTTTAGATTCTAATTAAACATTATTCTACAAACTTAGGTTTTAATGAATTTATAAATTCTTGCAAGTGTAATTAATTAATGATATTACTATGCAAATCTCCATTTTTTTCTCATCAACAGACACACAGTTTACACCATGCTAATTCAACAGACATACACACACACACACTTTCTCTCACACACACTCTTTCTCTCTTGCTCACACACACACACACACTCTTTCTCTCTCACACACTCTCTCTCTCTCTCGCTCACACACACACATACTCTCTTGCTCACACACTCTCACACACACACTCCCTCACTCACACACACACACTCTCTTTCTCTCTCACACACACTCTCTTTCTCTCTCTCTCTCTCTCGCTCACACACACACTCTCTTTCTTGCTCACGCACACTCTTTCTCTCTCTCACACACACACTCTCTCTCTCACACATACACACTCTCTTTGTTGCTCACATACACTCTCTTTCTCTCTCTCTCTCTCACACACACTCTCTCACACACACACACACACTCTCTCTCACACACACTCTCTTTCTCTCTCTCTCCCTCACACACACACACTCTCTCACACACACTCTTTCTCTCTCTCCCTCACACACACACACACTCTTTCTCTCTCTCTCTCTCTCACACTCACACATACATACACACACACTCTCTCTCTCTCACACACACACACTCTCACTCATTCACTTTTCTCCTATAGTTGACATGCTATCCAAGCCAGGTTTACTAATAAAGGGAGTTAATTAGAATTTATTTTCAATAATTTCTATTGTCTGCTGTAATTATATTACAGAATGTTAGATACAGCAAAATTCACTCTTCTCACTCTGACAACAGAATCACTGTTCTTTTTTCTTTTCAGTAGTCATTGTACCATCTCCCTCTGTCTGTCTGTCTCTCTCTCTCTCTCTCTCTCATAAAATTTCTCATACAGGATACAGTGAACTTAAAGATGTATCCCCACAATATTTATTTTAAAATTCCTCTTAATTTTAATTATAATCATTCACCAACTCAGCCGCTCTTACTATCACACATCTTAAATCAATCAATGTCTTATTAATTATCACATTGATTTAAGAAAACAAAAACCTGTAAAGAGGACATAATCAGTGAAAGGACAAGAAAATCGAACACTTTGCATTTTCCCCACACTTTTCAACAATGCACAGTATTGATTTACTGCCACAAAAGTTTTTGTTTACAGTTAGGCGCAGGAGTGGCTGTGTGGTAAGTAGCTTGCTAACCAGCCACATGGTTCCGGGTTCAGTCCCACTGCGTGGCACCTTGGGCAAGTGTCTTCTGCTATAGCCCCGGGCCGACCAATGCCTTGTGAGTGGATTTGGTAGACGGAAAGTGAAAGAAGCCTGTCATATATATGTATATATATATGTATGTGTTTGTGTGTCTGTGTTTGTCCCCCTAGCATTGCCTGACAACCGATGCTGGTGTGTTTACGTCCCCATCACTTAGCGGTTCGGCAAAAGAGACCGATAGAATAAGTACTGGGCTTACAAAGAATAAGTCCCGGGGTCGATTTGCTCGACTAAAGGTGGTGCTCCAGCATGGCCACAGTCAAATGACTGAAACAAGTAAAAGAGTGAAGAGTAAAGAGTTAAATCTATCTGTTGATATTGAGCCTTTTTCTTTCATCAATATCCCACACATTTTCTATAAAATTTACTTGCAAAATTCATTGATGAAATACTACGAGTGAGTACGTATGATGTCTCTGTCTCAGGGTATTACTCTCTTTTACTCTTTTACTCGTTTCAGTCTTTTGACTGCGGCCATGCTGGAGCACCGCCTTTAATCGAGCAAATCGACCCCGGGACTTATTCTTTTGTAAGCCCAGTACTTATTCTATCGGTCTCTTTTTGCCGAACCGCTAAGTAACGGGGACATAAACACACCAGCATCGGTTGTCAAGCAATGCTAGTGGGACAAACACAGACACACACATACATATATATATATATATAAACATATATACGACAGGCTTCTTTCAGTTTCCGTCTGCCAAATCCACTCACAAGGCATTGTTCGGCCCGGGGCTATAGCAGAAGACACTTGCCCAAGATGCCACGCAGTGGGACTGAACCCAGAACCATGTGGTTGGTTAGCAAGCTACTAGCACTATGACCCGGCAATGCTGGGTCATAGTGCTAACGCATGCATATATAGCTCCGTGCATGCACACATACGTGCGAGTACTGTCCAAATCCCCAACCAATCACATACAGCTAGCTGGCGTTCAATTGGCGTATCAAGTTTCGGGCATGTTGATTGGGTTTTGGATAGAAAATTCACAAAAAAACACTTCTATTGATTTTTTAATGGCTTTGCAGGGTGACTGGGGAAATGTAAAGATGTGCATGAACACCCTTGGACATTTTTGAATGACCATAGAAAGAGCGAGCCCTCTAACTGAAAAATTGTGGATTTGTATAAAGGACACGCACACACACACAGACATTTTGCCATTTATATATATAGAGATTACTGGAAGCCCAAACTGAAAGCACTGGGATTTTTTTTTTATAGGTTCAGGTATGGCTGTGTGGTTAAGAGACTTGCTTTGCTTTCACATGGTTTCAGGTTCAGTCCCACTGCAACAACACTTCAGGCTAGTGTCTAGTCTAGTGTCCTCTACTTTAACTGTGGGCTGCCCAGTGCCTTGTTAGTAATTTTGGTAGAAAGAAGCCTGCTGTGTATGTGTGTGTGTGTGTGTATAGCACCTGTTTCCTCAGGCTAGTAAGAATCCAGATTCTTACCAGCCTAAGAAATTTGAAATAGTATGGAATCTGAATCAAACTGTTTTGAATAGCGGTTGGCTACACTCTCAGAGTGGTTGGCGTTGGAGATAATTGGCATATTTTTTTTAATATACCTTTTCAAAGGCGGTGCTCCAGCAAGGCCACAATCAAATGACTGAAACAAGTAAAAGAGTAAGTATCATAAAAGCATGATACTATTAGCAGCTCTTTCGGTTGTGTATTTAAATTGATACACACACAGACACAGACACACACACGGTGCACTTGCTTACATTTCCACCTTTCCCATTCTTCTATCCCATTCTGTCTTGTATTCATGTTATACTGGACTTCACATCTCTTTTTCCTTTCTTTATTTCTCTCTTATCATCACAGAGCCTCTGTGTTTAAAAATGCTGCTCTTTCCTCTCTATCTCAGTAAAGGGAAAACACACAGACACGCACGCACACACAAGGAGACAGAGGTGCATACATATACAAAAACATGCTCATACACACATGCGTAGAAAATACACAAACACGGACATGCAAGCACATAAATATGCAGGATACGTACATACAGATGCACACACATACATACATATATACATCATATGCATACACACACATATATACATACATACACATGCAAACACACACATACATACGTACATGCATGCATGTATAGGCACACACACACACACACACACTGACCCACGCACATGCGCACAAACAAACAAAAGGGAACGCTGTGTAAATAACGGACAGAGTCAAAACTATTGAAAAGGTTGCAAGACGCAACGAAAATTTTAGGAAAATAAGAATAAGAAAAAAGTGGAAATTTTACCGGTGAGTGTGTTACATTATAAGGCACAAAAACAAAATGACTCTCCCCAGACACAACAAAATAAAGTAGGATATAAAATAAAATTTGTATCTATATGTATGCCATTGTCTCTCTTTCACATACTGTCAGTTTCATTTTTTCACCCCCCTTTTTTTTTGTTTTTTTGCAGGCTTTAATCACCAGTGATAATTTCGCAGTTCACCAGTGTGCAATTCCAAAAGAAACAACGGTTATATATATGTATATCTTGGGTAGTTTCTTAGCCCTGTTTTCTTTATTCTTGCCACGGACTAGTATATGGCGGCCACTTAGCTGGACATCTGTAAACAAGGACAGCTAAGTTCTATATTAGCAATAATAACAATAATAATAATAATAATAATAACAATAATAATAATAATAAGTAATTTATAATGACATGTATTTAATGGAGGTGAATTATTTGCAAGATAAAAATGTGAAAATAAAATCTAAGAAAAAATAAAATTGATATTGCTGTAAATTTTTGATATGATATTCCACAAATCTCTTTAGTTTAGGCTTAAACATACATTTAAAAAAAATCCAGATGGAAAGCAATTTTTGTTATTTTGTAAAAAAAAATAAATAAAAAATTGTAGTCTTGCTGTTAAATTAGCATTGCATTAAAAAGTGTACTTTGATTAAAGAGATTATTTTTCACTCATTATGCTTGATTTCAATGATTTTTATTTGTTCATTAACTAATTTTACATGAAATGTTTTAATTTATAAACAATAACTCTGAGCACCTTTTCAAACTCCCCCCAACTAACACCCGTGGACATATTTACAAAGTCAGAAAACAGCACAGCTCCCATGACTTTAGGAAACATTTTTTCACACTACGAGTTGCTGAAGCATGGAACAAACTGCCGGCATCAGTTGTTAGTTGTCGGAGCACTGCATCCTTCAAAACTTCCATGCTTCTGAGATTCGCCAACACTACACCTGATTTTATCCCCTCCATACACACACAAGCATGTATCTGACTCATGCATTGTTCGCTTTCCAGACATTTGTACATTACTGCATGTGCTTTATATGCACTGTCTGACAAGTTGTGGTGCACCTGAGCACTGTATACAATAATTTCATTATTATTCTTTCTTACGACGACGATGCAACAGGTTTCTGTGGCTGGATACCAAGGGTAAAAAAAAGTGAGGGTTAGTGACAGGAAGGGTATCCAGCCATAGAAGCCTATTGTATATGTGTGTGTGTATGAATATGTGCATTCGTTTCTGTCTTCTTGTCTTGACACTTGTGTGTAACAGTTGTAAATGATTGGTGTCACTATCATACAAACAGTATCATTCATTTTCAGTATTCTGCAAAAACTGACTCATCATCATCATCATCGTTTAACGTCAGCTTTCCATGCTAGCATGGGTTGGACGGTTCGACTGGGGTCTGGGAAGCCAGAAGGCTGCACCAGGCCCAGTCTGAATTGGCAGTGTTTCTACAGCTGGATGCCCTTCCTAACGCCAACCACTCCGTGAGTGCTTTTTACGTGCCACTGGCACAGGTGCCAGACAAGGCTGGCAAACGGCCATGATCGGATGGTGGTTTTTACGTGCCACCGGCATGGAGACCAGACGAAGCTGGCAACGGCCACGGTCAGATGGTGCTTTTTATGTGCCACCGTGTTCGATGGAAATGAAAATCTGACTAGCATACACTACAGGTCTGTACTCTAGGTGTAACAGCTCTTTTACTTGTTTCAGTCATTTGACTGCGGCCATGCTGGATCACCGCCTTTAGTCGAGCAAATCGACTCCAGGATTTATTCTTTGTAAGCCTAGTACTTATTCTATCGGTCTCTTTTGCTGAACTGCTAAGTTACGGGGACGTAAGCACACCAGCATCGGTTGTCAAGCAATGCTAGGGGGACAACCACAGACACACAAACATACACACACACATATATATATATACATATATACAACCGGCTTCTTTCAGTTTTCGTCTACCAAATCCACTCATAAGGCTTTGGTCGGCCTGAGGCTATAGTAGAAGACACTTGCCCAAGATGCCACGCAGTGGGACTGAACCTGGAACCATGTGGTTGGTAAGCAAGCTTCTTACCACACAGCCACTCCTGCGCCTGGTAACCGATGTGGCCTACTGGTATGAAAAATTCCGTGCATGTGCAGGAAGGGTGGTGTCACCTCCCTCCCAAAGGATATTGCCCTCACAGCAGTAGTTTTGGCAGGGTAAAAATAAAGTTGGATACTTTTTGAACACACCTTGTACTTCCACATAAAGTGTAGCACAAGCCCAGAATATGATTTAACCCTTTCGTTACCAACCCGGCTGAAACCGGCTCTGGCACTGTTGTACAAATACCTTGTTTTCATAAGGTTTTAATTAAAATCTTCCACCAAACCTTAGTCACAATTTATGTTCCTAACACTAGCTTAATGATAACTAAGTTATTTTACTAAATTCTTTGTTATATTTAAAGTAATTGAAAGAAACACAGAGCATCTCAAAATAAATACAGTAACAAAAGGGTTAAGTATCTATTCTCTTCTCTTGTGGTGTAAAGTGAATTTGCAGTTTTGGTTTAAATTATCATAAACGGATCTCAGAATTTTTCAGTTGTTCGATCAACTGCACTACGAGGCTTACTGAATTAGTGCAAAAGTGGCTGAGTACTCCACAGACATGTACTCTTAATGTAACTCCCAAGATGAATAGCATGGCAAAATTTGAGAATGCTAGACTTTTGAATTTGCAATTCTGCAATCCATCCTATGGGCTTCTTTTAGTTTCCCTCTGCTTTGTTTTACTCTCAAAACAAGGGTTAACCCGTGAGGTTATAGAAAATGACACTGGCCCAACATCTTAGACAATGGATTGAACCCAGCATCATGTGGTTGCAAAGCAAGCATCTTAACCACTCAGCCATACTCCATCTACAACAGTTTTGGTCTTGTAGTAATTTAGTAAGCATAAAAACCAAGCCAGCTTGATGTAACCTACATTCTGTTGTAATGTTGTGCAGTTTCTGTGAACTTGCTCTGAATTTAGTTATTGATAATTCTGCAGGCATTGTTGGAGAAATATATTTAATTTCTTCAATATTTCCAGTGGAATAGGCAGCATAGTGGCATTGCATATATTGAATTGATGGTTGTGATTGCTGACCATATTTGGCATTGGTCTCCATAACCATTTTATCTATCTTGTGGTTAATCTGCTGCTAAAGTGAGATGAAGTAGCTAATATCATTAATAAGTTGTTGGTTGAGATTAATATGTTTGGTCAGTACTGATCTTTAAGGATTTTGTTTTTGTAGCTCTGATACTGGCTGGTGATCACTGTCGGTTGTCTTTTTTTCTTTTTTTTCTTTGTGCTAAGACATGGCTATGTAGTTAAGAAATCCACTTCCTGACCACATAGTTTCAAGTTCAGTCCCACTACATGGCACCTTGAGCGAGTGTCTTCTACTATAGCCCTGTGCTGGTTAATGGCTTAATGGCTTGTGAGTGGATTTGGTAGACAGAAACTGAAAGAAGCTTGTCATATATCTCTCTCTCTCTTTACTTGTTTCTTTCATTTGACTGTGGCCATGCTGGAGCACCACCTTTAGTCGAGCAAATCAACCCCAGGACTTTTTGCCGAACCACTTATTCTTTGTAAGCCTAGTACTTATTCTATCGGTCTCTTTTCTTGAACTGCTAAGTTACGGGAACATAAACACACCAGCATCGGTTCTCAAGTGATGTTGTGGGGACAGACACACATACACACATATATATATATATACATATACATATATACGACGGGCTTCTTTCAGTTTCCGTCTACTAAATCCACTCACAAGGCTTTGGTCGGCCCTAGGCTCTAGTAGGAGACACTTGCCCAAGATACCACATAGTTGGATTGAACCCGGAACCATGCGGTTGGTAAGCAAGCTACTTACCACACAGCCACTCCTGCGCCTGATTAATTCAAAACAATATGAATAAATTAGCATTACTTTAGACTGAATGACATGAATGCTAAAGGGTTAAAAAATAAGATATGTACCATAGGTAGACTCAGGGTAGTCTTAAGCAGCTTGTTATGAAGAGGGTCAATTTGGAAGTTTGGAAATTTAGAGGAATGTCAGATGTACATTTTGATTTGAAATGGAGACAAGAATATTGACTCCCTGCTACACTTTGGTAATATCTAAGGGTTTAAATTTATGGCATATTAGCTAATTTAACCTGTACGAACACATCAATTTAGAAATACAGCTGTTTTCAACATTTTTGATGAAAATCAATTACCCCAGCCAATATAATGGCAATTAAGTGCTATGGGATGTAGATTTCATTGTTTTAATTAGCTGGAGCATTATAAAATTAATTAATGTTTTGCTTGCAATTTTTTTTCATACCATGAACTCCCTGTGACTAATGTTGCTTTATGTCTTGTTAAAAAGCATGTTGTAACATCTGTTTAATGTTGGTCTCTTTCTGCCTTACTCTGTGTGTGTGTGTTTATACCATGTCAGGGTCATAGGGTTATGGTTACAGGCATTGCTGTGCAGTCAAGAAGGGTTCAGTCCCACTGCATGGATGCTATAGGTTGGTGTCCTCCACCAACGCCATTGCTTGATTTATATCTTGTGAATGAAATTGATGGACAGAAATTGAAAAACTCCATTGTATGTGTGTGTATGTGTGCAGGCATGTATCACTCTCTGTCTTTGTCTGTCTGTCTGTCTCTGTATCATCATCATCATCGTTTAACATCCGCTTTCCATGCTAGCATGGGTTGGACAATTTGACTGAGGATTGGCAAACCAGATGGCTGCACAAGGCTCCAATTTGATCTGGCAGAGTTTCTACAGTTGGATGCTCTTCCTAACGATAACCAGTCCGAGAGTGTAGTAGGTGTTTTTACGTGCCACCGGCACAAGGCCAGTCGGGCGGTACTGGCAATGGCCATGCTCAAATGGTGTTTTTTACATGCCACCTGCAGAGGAGTTAGTCCAGCAGCACTGGCAACGACACTTATATATATATATATATATATATACACACACACGTAAAATTATCATGTACAAGCATATTTAACTCATTCATGTATACTTGAATGTGGGAAGACCTTTCACTGTGGAAGTAGTCTGGGAGAAAATTCTCTTCACAGATGTGAGGACAGTATGTGTAGACACATTGGATTAGACTATGAATGATGACATTGGATTCTAGAATGCATACATTTCTGCATCGATGTGTGTCATCTGCTATGAACACCAAATTTATCCTTCACAGCTCTGTAAGAACAATCATTAGTTCTTTGGAGAATATTCTCCTGGGGCTGTTTCTGCATTGAAAGTTCTTCCTACATCTAAGTGTACATGAATATATTAAATATGATTGTAGTTGTATTTTATTCAGTGCTGCTTCAATTGGTGCAAAAAAACTCATATAATAAAACAGAGTTTGTGTGTGTGTGCATGTTCCTTGTGGATTTAAAAACTGAGTTGCTGATTTTAATGTATAAGGTATCAAAAGATTCAGTAATCTTTTAGATACCAAATGAAGTATCGTTTTACACAACTCTTTTTTACTACAAAAATAACCTTGAAAATAAGGTTGGGTTGTACAATTTTTAAGTCCTTAGCTAAGGGAGGCAACTCTGCCTGGACAAGAAGACTGAGATGTACATATTAGTGTTATCGTTAGACTGGAAGTTCAATACAAAGTTTTGAATTCATTGTCTTGTGAAATTTGAAGCCCCTAATTCTTCAAACATTAT
Source organism: Octopus sinensis (assembly GCF_006345805.1). Classification (NCBI taxonomy): domain Eukaryota; kingdom Metazoa; phylum Mollusca; class Cephalopoda; order Octopoda; family Octopodidae; genus Octopus; species Octopus sinensis. The sequence continues at coordinate 40,928,327 of NC_043014.1, forward strand.
TTTACTGGGTTTAGTATTTCAACTGTCGCCATGATGGGCTATTACCTTCAAAAATTTAATTGATCATACTAATCTCAGTACATATTTCAATCTGGCATTTATTTTATAGATCTCTGCTTGATGAACTGCTAACTTAGAGACACAGTGGGACAACCACGTGGTTCCACATTCAGTCCCTCTGTATGGTACCTTGGGCAAGTATTTTCTATTACAGCCCTAAGCCAACCACAGACTTGTGACTGAATTTGATAAATGGAAACTGCAGCGTTGTTCATCAGAAAATGACCGAAAAAACATGTTTATAAAGAAGAGTTGTTTGCTTCATACTCCTCGTGTGCTGATTCTGCCCATAAGAAAGGAACAAATAATACAATGTGGCTGTAGGTCATAACACCTGGGCAATACTGGGATGCATTGCTAGTATAACATAAAGATGAAGTAAAAAGAAAACCAAAGTGTATTTTGCTAATGCTCAGGAAATAAGGAAAAAGGAAAGCAATGGTTTTTATGCTTTGAGTCTTCACTCTTCTTCTGAAAGAAAAGAGAGTAAAAAATTGCGAAATAGAAACACATGTCTGTTCATCTATACCAGTGCACTGCAACTACTATGCTGCAGCACACTGGTGTGCCATGAAACGATGCTAGGTGTGCCACAGTGGGACCTGAATATAATATTTTTCCTTATATTTTTAGTTCAGGTGTGCTGCCGAAATTTTGAAAAGAATACATAAGTATACCACAAGTGAGAAAAGGTTGTGGAGCACTGATCTACACACACACACATATCTGTCTGTCTGTATTATACCCCCCCCCCACACACACACATATAGAAGTGTGTTAATGAATTTGTATTTCCCCTTGGTTTCACACGGGTTTGCTGATTGTAAACAAAGGGCTCATTCAAACAATGTCATTTGTTTGCTGATCTCGCTGTGTTGAAGTTATTCATTGTTCAATATACTGGATAGTTGTTATCTTACTTGGAGACAACCGTGAGTCGGTATCAGGGATAACATCTGATTGTAAAGTGATACTTCAATAATATATTCATCTACCCCATGCATGTGGTTAAATGGACATACAACAAAAGAAAACAAATATACACACACACACACACATATATAAATATATATATATAATATATATATATAATATATATTGCTTGCGAAGACATGTTGGGGCAAGCGAAATCGAAATCGAATTGAACCAGCCAGGATCCCTGGTCTGGTGGTACGTAAAAAGCACTATCCGACTTGTGGCCGATGCCAGCACCGCCTCGTCTGGCTTCCGTGCCGGTGGCACATAAAATACACCAATCCGACCGTGGCCGTTGCCAGCCTCGCCTGGCACCTGTGCAGGTGGCACGTAAAAAGCACCCACTACACTCATGGAGTGGTTGGCGTTAGGAAGGGCATCCAGCTGTAGAAACACTCCCAGATAAGACTGGAGCCTGGTGCAGCCTTCTGGCTTCCCAGATCCCCGGTCGAACCGTCCAACCCATGCTAGCATGGAGAACGGACGTTAAACGATGATGATGATGATGATGATATATAATATATATATATATTATATATATATATATAAATATATATATATATATATATATTTTCAATGACATGGTTCTGGGTTCAGTCTCACTGTGTGCCACATTGGGTGTCTTCTATTATAGGCTTGGGCAACCAAAGCTTTGTGAGTGGATTTGGTAGATTTGTGAGTGGATTTGTATATGCTGTGTCTGTGTTTGCTCCCCACTACCGCATGACAACTGATGTTGGTGTGTTTATGTCCTCATAACTTAACGGTTCAACAGAAAAGACCAATAGAATAAGTGCCAAGCTTTAAAAAAAAAATTCTGGGATCAATTCATCTGACTAAAAATTGTTCACTTTTCCTCACTTGCATGGGTCGGATGTAATTCACTGAGGCAGATTTCAATATCCTGATGTCCTTCCTCTTGCCAACCCTCAGCTCTTCCTGAAGTAAGGTAACATTTTCCAATTTTCCATGGAAGACTGGAAACAAACAACACTGCTTGTATGACAGTGATGCTCATTTACAATCATCACACAATGTCAAGACAAGGGCATATGCAAACATTGATGATAAGAGATAACAGTGAGTAGATCAGCATTTTTGTCATGTGCGTGAGCCGATAGAAGAAATCTGATTGATTATTTGTAGATGTGTTATGTCTCATTTAGGTGTTTTAAATCCAATTACAACATCATCATCGTTTAACGTCCACTTTCCATGCTAGCATGAGTTGGATGATTTGACTGAGGACTGGCAAACCAGATTGCTCCACCAGGCTCCAATCTGATCTGGCGGAGTTTCTACAGCTGGATGCCCTTCCTAATGCCAACCACTCCGAGAATATATATATATAAGGTGTGGCTGTAATCATTATCATCATCATCATCGTTTAACGTCTGTTTTCCATGCTAGCATGGGTTGGACAGTTCGACTGGGGTCTGGAAAGCCAGTTGACTGCACCAGGCTCCAATCTGATCTGGCAGAGTTTCTACAGCTGGATGCCCTTCCTAACACCAACCACTCCGAGAGTGTAGTGGGTGCCTATGTGCCACCGGCATGAGGGCACTCAGGCGATAGTGGCAACAGCCATGCTCAAATGGTGAATTTATGTGCCACCTGCACAGGAGCCAGTCTAGCAGCACTGGCAAAGTGATTTTAATTGTTATTTGGCAAACCAGATGGCTGCAACAGGCTCCAATCTGATCTGGCAGAGTTTCTACAGCTGGATGCCCTTCCTAATGCCAACCACTCCAAGAGTGTAGTGGGTGCTTATGTGCCACTGGCACGAGGGCACTCAGGCAATAGTGGCAACAGCCATGCTCAAATGGTGTTTTTTACATGCCACCTGCACAGGAGCCAGTCCAGCGGCACTTTCTCCAGAATGTTTAAAATTTGATATTAGTGATACACTAAGGTGTCTAGCGAGCAGAATCATTACTGTGATGGACAAAATGCTCATCAATAATTCATCTGTCTCCATATACTGAGTTCAAATTCCACCGAGGTCAACATTACATTTTATCCTTTTGAGGTCCATGAAATAAATACCAATTAAACACTGGGGCCTGATGTAATTGACTTATCCCCTTCCCTAAAATTGCTGATTTTCTGCCTAAATTTGAAATCAATATTAGTGATATGCTCGGGATAATTTACATTTATTTCCCCATTTTCCTTACAAAAGGGCCTATATGCAATTGTTCTTTTGGAAAAAATTTGCCCAAAATTTACTCAAAAACAACTTTCGTAATTCTTAAAGCTTATTTACTAATTTCTGAATTTAAGTCTAAATTTTCATTTATTTTCTATCATGACTACATTCCTGACAAAAAAAAAAAAAAAAAGGCTGTTTAGTCTTTGTTCCTTACTTGATCAATATTCTATAGAACATTGTCTGATCAATATTGATCAATAATATTATGACCTAATTACACAGCAGTGAACATGTTTATACTTGAGCTTTCTAGAATTATCTTCTGCTACTTATCTATACTTCAGCTGTGGTAAAATGGAGAATACTACTACTACTACTACTAGTAGTAGTAGTAGTAGTAGTAGTAGTAGTGATTGTTGTTGTGGTAATGGTAGCAACAGGGGTGGTTGTGGTCATAATTGCAGCAACAGTTATGGCGATAGTCTTGGCTGTAATAGCAGTGGTAGCAATATGGTTGTTTTGAGAGCAAAAGAAAATAATGATTTTCAACATAGGCATGAGGTGACAAATTTTCTGATGATGATGGTGGTGGTGGTGGTAGATATTGATGATTAGATGGAGTCTAGTACTCGGCTGGTACTTATTTTATTGACCCTGAGAGGATGAAACGCAAAAAAAAAAAATTGATCCTGGCAAAATTTGAACTCAGAACATAAAGAGACGTAACTAAGTACCACAAGTTATTTTGACTGGTGCTCTACCAATTTTGCCATCCATCCCACTTATTTAGAGTAGCAATAAGCCTTTCTACTATAGGTACAAGGGTGTAATTTTGTGGAGCTGGGTGCGTGTGTGTGTGTGGGGGGGCGGTTGCTGGTCAATTTCATCAACCTTGGAAAGATGAAAGGCAAAGTTGACTTTAGCAGCATTTGAACTCAGAATACAAAGACTGACAAAATGCCATTAAGCATTTTCTCCTGCCACCTTATAGTAGTAGTAGTAGTGGTGGTGGTGGTAGTAGTAGTAGTATGTATTCTATCAGTCTCTTTTGCCGAACTGCTAAGTTACAGGGACGTAAACACACCAGCATCGGTTGTCAAGCGATGTTGGGGGGACAAACACAGACACACAAACATATATACACACACACACACACACACATATATATATATATATATACGATGGGCTTCTTTCAGTTTCCGTCTACCAAATCCACTCACAAGGCTTTGGTCAACCCGAGGCTATAGTAGAAGACACTTGCCCAAGGTGCCACGCAGTGGGACTGAACCCGGGACCATGTGGTTCGTAAGCAAGCTACTTACCACACAGCCACTCCTATGCCTTAAGCTTGCTACTTTATTTTTCAAATTTTGACACAATGCCAGCAATTTTGAGGGGGAGGGTGATAGTCAATTACATCAATCCCCAGTGTTTAGCTAGTACATATTTTATTGACCCCTAGAGGATGAGAGGCAAAATAAGCCTCTGCAGGATTTGAACTGAGAATGTAAAGAGCTGGAAGAAATACTGCTAACCATTTTGTCCAAAGGCTTATGATTCAACCAGCTTGTTACTTTATTTTTCTAAAACTTTGGTTTTTGGTTGTCCAGAAAGTTCATGCCGATTTATAGTAGCTTACCTTTCAACTTATTTTAGAACATGGTTGAGTCCATAAAATAGGATTTGACTACACCTCCATTTAGAGCACAGTTTAAGCTATCTTTTCGTGGAAGAATTTTTATGTTCCTGTAACCTGTGTTAATTCTGTAACCCTTTAAAATGGAAGATAAGAAAGTTCATTTTCGGCACTTGATGCTTTGGGAACCAGACAAAAATTGCTGCAGCTCGGCTGGGGTGTGTTACCCCACCCTCCATATTCACCAGATATTGCTCCTTCGGATTTCCACTTATTCAGGTCTCTGCAGAATAGTCTTAATTGTAAAAATTTCAATTCCTTGGATGACGTAAAAAGATACCTTGATGAATTCTTTGCCTTGAAACCATCTCAGTTCTGGGAAGAGGGTATTTTCAAGTTAAAGGAAGATGGAGATGTATTGTATAACAAAATGGTTCATATTTTGTAATGTAATGGCAAGTATTTATTGACCTTTTTCTTTCCTTTAAAAACCGGCACAAACTTTCCGGACAACCCAATACAAGGCCAGCAATTTCAAAGGTAAGAGGTTGGGCTGATTACATTGACCCCAGTACTCAGCTGGTACTACTTTGCTTTTTCTCTTTTCCAAGAAAATAAAAGTTGACCTCTGTTGGAATTTGAACTGAGATTGTAAATAACCATAAGAAATGCCACTAAGTATTTTGTTTGATGATCTAACGATTCTACCATCTTACCATCTTCACCACCTTCGCCTTGTGCCTAATAATACCATCCAGATCGTGAGTTCATATCAAACCCCCAGTCAGCCAATGCATGCAGTCGAGTAAAAAATAAAATTCAGAAAAACCTTAGTTCTGGTATGTGTAATCTTGCTGGAACTCATAAATAATTGTGTCTACATATTTGGTATTTAACCAGCTAGTGTTTTTTTTAACTGTTCATAACAATTGTTGTAGCTATGTATTTGTGTGTCATGTCAAGATGACCTTACCAGATTCCTCTAGCTCTTTCTATTAGAGTAATGGTTCTTAAAACTGGGTGGTTGTGTTCTCACGAAAGACAAGCAAATGTTGAGGAACATTATGGTGGTAGGGGAGATGATGTTTTGTTGTGTTGTGGTTTTACTTTGAAATAAAATGCTTAACCCTTTAGCATTTAAACCGGCCATATCTAGCCCAAATATTCTACATGTGTTATGCTGAAACCAGCTAGATCCAGCCTCTAGCATCTAACCTACAATGTTGTTTCTAAAAATATGTAATCACATCATCAAAATCTCCAAGCTATGGAGAACTGTATGATTAATTAAAAGCAGTGTGATTAAATAAGTATTGCATTTAATAAAGCAATCTAAATACTAAAGGGTTAAACTGGGTACACATTTTCAAAAATATATTTGTCAGGTTTAAAACTTGTATAGGACACTGTGCTATCAGGAAACAGAAAATACGACCCAGATATACCGGGTATTTAGATATGATTATGTTCCTATAACCTGTGTTGATTCTGTAACCCTTTAAAATGGAAGAAAAGAAAGTTCATTTTCGGCACTTGATGCTTTGGGAACCAGACAAAAATTGCTGCAGCTTGGCTGGGATGTGTTACCCCACCCTCCATATTCACCAGATATTGCTCCTTTAGATTTCCACTTATTCAGAGGAGGTCGAAGGATGCACCCATTGGATGTGTGGCTTGTTCATGAAAGCCGGGGGTTCCTGTTTATTGTGGTCCAGTATAATTTCATTTTAAATCCTCACTTTCTTTAGTAATTACCATAAACATTTAACAGAGATACTCTAAGGAGCATGGAGCTGGTTTCCCAGTTTCTCTGCCATATATATTCCTTACCTGGATGAGATACTGGTCTGTCGCAGAATTACTCATTTTTACCAGCTGAGTGGACTGGAGCAATGTGAAATGAAGTGTTTTGTCAGTTGCTTGACCATAGCCACCTAAGCATGTCCCTTAGTGGCTGACAATCTGTGCATCTCTGATCATGAGCAGGAATAGTGGAGGAGCATCATAGCCATGTGTTGAGAGGGATTCTTTGAGGTTTGAATAAATGTAACAAAAGCAAAGTTTTAAGGAAATATTAGCCACTTTGCATACTTTTTAGGGGTAAACAAATAGGAAATAACAGTTGCTACCCAAGGACAAAAATTATGTTAGACAGTGTAATTGGGTGGAGCTGGAAAGTAATAAAAAAATAGCAAATTAGCTTCAGTTTGATTAAAATAATCTGGTATTTGGTGGCATTTGTAAAATACCATTTGGTAGCAGGAGGAATTAAGTTACAAATGGCTGAGAACTACTTACTCTTTTACTCTTTTACTTCTTTCAGTCATTTGACTGTGGCCATGCTGGAGCACTGCTTTTAGTCGATCAAATTGACCCCAGGACTTATTCTTTGTAAGCCTAGTACTTATTTTATCGGTCTCTTTTTTGCCGAACCGCTAAGTTACAGGGACGTAAACACACCAGCATCGGTTGTCAAGCGATGTTAGGGGTACAAACACAGACACACAAACACGCACACACATATATATAAACATATATACGACGGGCTTCTTTCAGTTTCCGTCTACTAAATCCACTCACAAGGCTTTGGTCGGCCCGAGGCTATAGTAGAAGACACTTGCCCAAGGTGCCACACAGTAGGACTGAACCCAGAACCATGTGGTTGGTAAGCAAGCTACATACCACACAGCCACTCCTGCGCCTATAACTACTTCCATAGATGAACAACATTGTAGGTTTTGTATCTAAATTGATACAAGCAAACATAGGTCTTTGAAAGCATAAATGAATATTTATGTTTATTTGCAAACAATGGCTTCACTGATCTTACAAGCTGAAGAATCTAAGCATTAAAATGGTTTCATATTGTCTTCTTCAGTTTTATACGAGACAGTAGTCACAGCACTGTAAACCAATGAAACATCTTTCTATTATGCCATTGAAAGTTACCTACATAAAGCTAACTAGACTGGCTATTACTTCTATTATATGTAGCTACCAAGAGCAGAATGTATTCTGGTAATCGGATGCATATCATTGATTCATCAGTGAGTAGTATGGCTAGTAACTCAATTGACTTGGTGAGCAGATATTCTCTTGGTGGCTGTAACACTAATAAATAGCAGCACCGTCATGAATTACTATGGAATTAGTAATATTTTGTAATATTTGAACTGGACTCTCTTCCAGTGATGCATATAAAAGCAAAGACAGAACTAAAGTAGCAGCTAAGTCGTAGGAGTGGCTGTGTGGTAAGTAGCTTGCTTACCAACCACATGGTTCTGGGTTCAGTTCCACTGCGTGGCACCTTGGGCAAGTGTCTTCTACTATAGCCTCGGGCCGACCAAAGCCTTGTGAGTGGATTTGGTAGACGGAAACTGAAAGAAACCTGTCGTATATATTTGTATATATATATATATATATATATAGGCGTAGGAGTGGCTGTGTGGTGAATAGCTTGATTATGAATCACATGGTTCTGGGTTCAGTTCCATTGCGTGTCACCTTGGGCAAGTGTCTTCTACTTTAGCCTCGGGCCGACCAAAGCCTTGTGAGTGGATTTGGTAGATGGAAACTGAAAGAAGCCCGTCGTATATATGTATATATAAATATGTATGTGTTTGTCCCCCCAACATTGCTTGACAACCGATGCTGGTGTCTTTATGTTCCTGTAACTTAGCGGTTCAGCAAAAGAGACCGATAGAATAAGTACTAGGCTAACAAAGAATAAGTCCTGGGGTCGATTTGCTCGACTAAAGGCAGTGCTCCAGCATGGCCACAGTCAAATGACTGAAACAAGTAAAAGAGTAAAAGTAAGTCTGAGTGAGTTTACTGTAAGTTCTTACATCAAGTGTAAGTATGTGGTTTACTGGCTAGCATATTCAGCTGACAACCATAAGGTCATGGGTTCAATTTCAAGTTATGATTTATACAGTTCTTACATCTTTTAATAGTGAAGGAATGAGGCTTAGTGGTTTGGGTGTTCAGCTCATAATCATGAGTTCAATTCCCAGTGATGCATCATGTCCTTGAGCAAGACACTTTATTTCACATTGCTCCAGTTCACTCAAATGGTAAAAATGAGTTGTACCTCTATATTTCAAAGGGCCAGCCTTATCACATTCCATGTCACACTGAATCTCCCTGAGGTTTATGTTCCTATAACCTGTGTTAATTCTGTAACCCTTTAAAATGGAAGATAAGAAAGTTCATTTTCAGCACTTGATGCTTTGGGAACCAGACAAAAATTGCTGCAGCTCGCCTGTGATGTGTTACCCCACCCTCCATATTCACCAGATATTGCTCCTTCGGATTTTCACTTATTCAGGTCTCTGCAGAATAGTCTTAATGGTAAAAATTTCAATTCCTTGGATGACATAAAAAGATACCTTGATGAATTATTTGCCATGAAACCACCTCAATTCTGGGAAGAGGGTATTTTCAAGTTAAAGGAAAGATGGAGACACATTGTGCAACAAAATGGTTCGTATTTGGTTGATTAAAAATGTAAAGGCAAGTATTTATTGACCTTTTACTTTCCTTTAAAAACCAGCATGAACTTTCCGGACAACCCAATATTTCAAGACCCGGCAACACGAAATGAAGCATCGTGAGCCAGGCATTTTATTTCCCATTACTGCAGTCTACTCATCTCTGATGTATACCAATTAAGGGTTGATGTACCCTTCTCTCTCTCCTGCTGTAACATTTCGTGTGTTCACTTGGATCAAGGATGAAGAGGCTGAGAGTGTGTCTACATCTCACAATTACAAAAGCACCTAAAATAATTTAACAAAGGTATGGTACTGAACGTCTAGCAAAGTCATATTAGTTGATTTGGTAAATGGAAACTGAAAGAAGCCCATCATATACATATGCGTGTGTGTGGATATATTTGTGTGTACCCTTATCTAGACGTCACGTGGTGGTTGTAATTGAGCATCATCATACATGTGAGAGTGTGTCGTTCCTGTCTTCTGTAAAAAGACTTGTCTAGGCCCAGGCATGGTTGTGTGGTAAGAAGCTTGCTTCTTAACTACATGGTTCCAGGTTCAGTCCTACTGCATGGCACCTTGGACAAGTGTCTTCTACTATAGCCTCAGCCTTGTGAGTAGATTTGGTAGATGGAGACTGAAAGAAGCTTGTTGTATATATATATGTATATATATCTGTGTGTGTGTCTTTGTGTCTGTCTTTGTCCCTTGACCATCACTTGACAACCAATGTTGGTGTGTTTACATCCCTGTAACCTAGCAGTTTGGCAAAAGATACTGATAGAATAAGTACTAGGCTTACAAAAATATAAGACCTGGGGTTGATTTCTTCCACTGTAAAAACCCTTTAAGGCAGTGCTCCAGCATGGCTGCAGTCAAATGACAGCTCAATGCAGAGAAACAGCAGCTTGATCTGGAGAGACTCCTTGATCTCTGAGCTATGCACACTGTCAAATAATGTTACTACAGAAATCCTTTAGGGGAACCCCCATGTAAGGTGACGAGCTGACAGAAACGTTAGCACGCCGGGCGAAATGCTTAGTGGTATTTCGTCTGCTGTTACGTTCTGAGTTCAAATTACGCTGAGGTTGACTTTGATACAAGCAAACACAGGTCTTTGAAAGCATAAATGAATATTTGTGTTAATTTTCTAACAATGGCTTCACTGGTCTTACAAGCTGAAGAATCTAAGCATTAAAATGGTTTCATATTGTCTTCTTCAGTTTTATACGAGACAGTAATCACAGCACTGTAAACCAATGAAACATCTTTCTATTTATGCCATTGAAAGGGTTGATAAATTAAGTACCAGTTATGCACTGGGGTCGATGTAATCAACTTAATCTGTTTGCCTGTCCTTGTTTTGTCCCCTCTATGTTTAGCCCCTTGTGAGCAATAAAGAAATAAGAAATCCTTCAGGGAAACCCCATTTCAGCTGCTTGTGTTCATGAAAGAAAAAATAAAGGGCTATGGGTAAAATATTACCTTGCTTGAAAATACATGAAGGTTGGTGACAGGAAAGGTGTCCAACCAGAAAACATCTGTCTCAACAAATTCCATCAGAGCCTTACAAACATGGTTAAGTGCAAGCATGGCTAAGTGATGATAACATTAGATGTTGCTGAACTGTACTTGCATGCATGTGACAACTGGCTGTACTGCACTTGTACCAAAATTTAAAATTCCTGCTATAAAATTATAGAAAAATTCTTGTTCTCTCTTTTATCAAATTGATTTCTTTCCTTTGTTTCCACTAAGTTCCTTGCAGGTACTCACTATTATTGACTCTAAAGATGATGAAAACGAAGTTGAGCCTGGTGCAATTTCTGCTGTATGCCATAAGAAGAACGTTTAGTATCTACATAGATGATGAGAAGTAATGCAATATGTTCATGTTCATCCTACTAGTTCATGGTATCAGCCTTTAAAAGGTGGCGAGCTGGCAGAAACGTTAGCACGTCGGGCGAAATGCATAGCCATATTTTGTCTGCCGTTACGTTCTGAGTTCAAATTCCGCCGAGGTCGACTTTGCCTTTCATCCTTTCGGGGTCGATAAATTAAGTACCAGTTGCACACTGGGTCGATGTAATCGACTTAATCTTTTTGTCTGTCCTTGTTTGTCCCCTCTATGTTTAGCCCCTTATGGGTAGTAAAGAAATAGGTATTTTGTCTGCCACTACGTTCTGAGTTCAAATTCCACCGAGGTCAACTTTGCCTTTCATTCTTTCGGGGTCAATAAATTAAGTACCAGTTGCACACTGGGGTTGATGTAATCGACTTAATCCGTTTGTCTGTCCTTGTTTGTTCCCTCTGTGTTTAGCCCCTTGTGGGTAGCAAAGAAATAGGTATCAGCCTTTGGTGTTTTCAAAATAAATAATTTGTATCTGGGAGTAGGCATGGCTTCAGAAAAATAAGTACTGGTGTTGGATTTATTTTGACTAAATCTTTTCATGACAGTGCCCCAGCATGGCCACAGTCCAATGAGTGGAACAAGTAAAAGATAACTCATAAAATGATACTAAATTATATATAATATTAATTACTTTTCCCTGAATACACTACTACTACTACTACTACTACTACTGCTGCTGCTGCTACTACTACTACTACTACTTCTACTACTACTAGTACTACTGCTGCTGCTACTGCTATTACTACTGCTGCTACTACTGCTACTGCTATTACTACTGCTGCTGCTACTACTGCTACTACTGCTGCTGCTACTGCTGCTACTGCTACTAATACTACTACTACTACTACTACTACTTCTACTACTACTAGTACTACTGCTGCTGCTACTACTACTACTACTACTGCTACTACTACTGCTGCTGCTACTACTACTGCTGCTGCTACTACTACTACTACTACTACTACTACTGTTACTACTACTGCTACTACTGCTGCTGCTATTACTACTGCTGCTATTACTACTACTACTACTACTGTTGCTACTGCTACTACTACTACTACTACTACTACTGCTGCTGCTGCTGCTACTACTACTACTACTACTACTACTACTTCTACTACTACTAGTACTACTGCTGCTGCTACTACTACTACTACTACTGCTACTACTACTGCTGCTGCTACTACTACTACTGCTGCTACTACTACTACTACTACTACTACTACTGCTGCTACTACTTGTTACTACTGCTGCTGCTACCACTACTACTACCACCACCACCACCACCACCACTACTACTACTGCTGCTGCTGCTGCTGCTGCTACTACTACTACTACTACTACTACTACTACTACTACTACATTTCTCTGTTATTCTTAAACAACTAACATTAACTTCACTGTTACAGTAATCACTCGACTATCGTGGGTGTTACGTTCCCAAATCCCCCACAATAGGTGAATATCCACAAAGTAGAAACAGTACTGTACTGCTTATTTTTTAAAATTATTTTTATAACTTGTACATATTTATTTTATTATAAATGCAAAACTACACCATGGAGGAATCGACATAATCTTGAGTAATAAACCGCGATATGGCGAGGGATTACTGTATATAGTTTAGAAGAAAATTTACAGGTTGTAGGCTTAGGTATTCCTCTCTTAGTTAACGCAAGAAGTAAACAATCTTGTACCTGTATAACATGCTGCAACAGTTTCACTCTTCAGTTACACAAATTAGGGTTCTAGGATCTTTTCGGTTTGAACAGCAGTTTTTTCTAGTGGTGTCATATGAAATTGTCACCCATAATTATGACCCTAGTATCGATCTATTGCATTTCAATCTGTTTTAGGGTTAGGGTTAGGGGTAGGGGGAAGGGTATCCTTTTTTCTTCACAAATGTAAATAAACCCAATCTGTTTCTTAAATGAGGGACATATTCATACGGCACAGAATGTTTTTTTACCTCAAGAGACGTCATTGATTGGTTGAAATTGCAGAAATTGAAGAAAAAAAACAACAAATATCTTACAAACTATAGAATTTTCTCAATAAAGCCAAGAGAAAAAGATGTTTTATAAACACATTCTACCAGTACATGGAGTTTAAAAGTGTTTAGTTACGTGGAAATTATTTTAAAAAACTGCCGTTCAAACTGAAAAGATCCGGGTTCTACTTTGGCAGATGATCTACAACTTTAGATTAATTTTTAGTTTATGTTGCAAAACTCACAGCTGCCAAACTTGTGTGATCTACGAGCTTATGTTAATTATTATATTGTTTAACCATGGTTTCTTATTATTATTTACTAAGGCATAAATGAAACATGGTTTTATTACCTCCACCTTAGTGAAGGTGGAGGTATTGTTTTCAGTTGCATTTGTTTGTTTGTCCATGGACAAGATATCTCAAGAACCGGCTGGCTAGATTCAGATGAAACTTTCAGGGATGATTGGTCTTTGACTGGCATGAACTGATTACGTTTTGGGATTGATCCAGTACCAGATAAAGCTTCTGGATTATTTTTCCGTTTTTCTCACTTAATTTTTGAGAGCGGTCAGGTTCATTTTTAGTATTCTCATTTGTGAGAACAGTCAAGTTTATTTCAGTTATTCTCATTTAAAAAATCATCTCTGGTTAATCGTTGAGATGACATTGGTGTTGCCTTGGCAGAGGTTTGCACTCACTAAGTGCTCTTGTTATTATTAAAATAGTACGAATCTTGAAAAAAAAATTCATTTACAAAGCTAAATATATATATGTGTGTGTGTATGTGTTTGTGTGTCTGTGTTTGTTCCCCTAGCATTGCTTGACAACCAATGCTGGTGTGTTTACGTCCCCGTCACTTAGCGGTTCGGCAAAAGAGACTGATAAAATAAGTACTGGGCTTACAAAGAATAAGTCCCGGGGTCGATTTGCTCGACTAAAAGCGGTGCTCCAGCATGGCCGCAGTCAAATGACTGAAACAAGTAAAAGAGTAAAAGAGTAAAGAGTATGTACAAAAGAATTTATTGTAAAAAATCTTTAGCCAACATCTTAAGGGTTTTTAGAAACTGAAAAGTAAACTAAAAAGTGACCTAAAGCAATTGCCCTTTAAGTTGTAGATCACATGCCAAAGTAGGACCCAAATTAGTTTTTGATATCTAAATGTGTAAAGAAACTTTAACCCTTTAGCATTCAGATTACTTTATCAAATGTGGTGTTTATTTATTCGCATTGTTTTGAATTAATTGTGCACTGCTTTATAGTTTTGAGATTTCGATGACGTGATTGTTTATTTTTAAAATGAAATTTTAGAGATCTGAGAAGCCATACCTAGCTGGTTTGAAAATAAAACAGGCAGAATATTTTGTGGATATGCCTACAAAGTCAGAAAACAGCACAGCTCCCATGACTTTTTTTTTTCACGCTCAGAGTTGCTGAAGCATGGAACAAACTGCCTGCATCAGTTGTTGACTGCCATGACACTGCATCCTTTAAGGCCCTCATGCTTTCCGAAATCCGCCAAAACTACACCTGATTGTCCCCCTTCCATACTCATACACATATGTGTATGTCATGACTCATGCACTGTTCTTTTCCTGACGCTTGTATATTACCCTATGTACTATACATACACTTTAGATGAGTTGTAGTGCACCTGAGCACTGTACACAATGTTTTATTATTATTATTATTATTATTATGGTTGGTTTAAATGCTAAAGGGTTAAAATACATGCAAAATAATTTGTGGAACAAAATACAAAAGATTACCAAATACAATCCATATTTAAGTATGAGAGATGTTTTATTTCGGAATGTTGTTTTAATTTGATAAAAATAATGAACTGCAAAATGTCTTGAAATAAAGATGTGCAATGAATGAAAATGGTTTCTAAATGCGTTTTTGTAACTGAGAAGGTTGAAGTGAGATGATCTATATACAATAACAAAGGTCCACTTTCATTTTTTTTTATCAATTTTGTCAATCTGAAAAGAAAGATGAAAGAGAATTTCAGATATCAAAATAAACTGAACAGAATTATAGGTCACTAAAGGATACATCAAAGTAAATTGTTTAGTTTCAGTTAAATAAGTATTTAAGAGTTAAGTAAATACTTATCCAGGACATGTTAATACCAAATAATTGACAACTGTAAAAAATCATCTACTTCTGTTTTTTCATTGTGTGCATGTGTGTGTGTGTGTGGTGTGTGTGTGTGTGCATGTGTGTGTGTGTGTGTGTGTGTAAATGATTATTAGAAAAGAACAAATAAAAAGAAAATCCTCTCATCAGCCTTGGAGATTGGACTCAGCATAGTTTCAGCACGTTCAAAGTCTTAAAGGCTTTAAATTCCATGCTACTTCGCTAGTTGTTGTCTTTCAGTTTTAATCCATGTTTGTACATCACCTAAATAATGCCCCCTATATCACTGATATAAGGAGCAACACTGAGGTGGTGTATAAACAAGAGCTAAAAGTGAATTGCAACAATGTTCAAGTGGGACTGAAAATCACAGACCAAAACAAGTAATACAATATCAGAAGTTATATATATGTTCACATATGTGTATGTGTGCATATCTGTTATATAAAATCTATTCTGTCTATCTGTGTGTCTTCTGGGATCTTGGGCATCCTCTATCCGATTGCACTCAAATTTGATATGTAGATACCTATGGTATCAGGGCATGTATAAGTCTTGAAAAAATTACAAAAGTCGATTCCAGGTGAGAATGCAATCGATAAAGCCATTCTCCCAGTCAACAGCCTTATCATTACTGGTACTTTAAACTCTTCGGTTGCCTATTTGTGTGAATAAAATCATTTTTCTTTGGAATAGAAAAAAATGTCTATATTTCTTCTTTTGCTGGTGTCTCAAATTTAGGTTAAATCAGTGTTTCTCAAAGGGGAGGCCTATGGGACAGTCGGACAAGTTGTTTTGCTCATATGTATGTATGTATGTATGTATGTTATCTATTAATCCAGTAATTGGACTAAAGCCAATTTGGGGCACTGCCTTGCAGGGTTTAGTTGAAAAAATCAATCCCAATACCTATTTTTTAAAGTCTGACATGTTCTAGTGGTCTCTTTTGTTGAACTACTAGGTTACAGGGAGGTAAACAAATCAACATTGTTTGTCAAGCAGTGGTGTAGGACAAACACAAACACAAATCCACACACACACACAAGCTTCTTTCAGTTTTTATCTACCAGATCTAGTCACAAGGCTTCGGTCAACCAAAAGCAGTAGTAGAAAACATTGTCCAAAATTCCACATAGAGAAATTGAACTCAAAGCCATGTAACTGGGAACCAAACTTCTTATCAAAATGCAACACCTACTCCTATTTAGGGGCACTCCGTCGGTTACTATGACGAGGGTCCCAGCTGATGCGATCAACAGAACAGCGTGCTCATGAAATTAATGTGCAAGTGACTGAGCAATTCACTGACACGTGTGCCCTTAATGTAGTTCTTAGGGAGATTCAGCGTGACACAGAGTGTGATAAGGCCGGCCCTTTGAAATACAGGTACAATTCATTTTTGCCAGCTGAGTGGACTGGAGCAACGTGAATTAAAGTGACTTGCTCAAGGACACAACGCATTGCCAGGAATTGAACTCACAACCTTACAATCGTGAGCCGAATGCCCTAACCACTAAGCCACACGCCTTCACAACACCTACGCCTACACACACATACAAGCGGCTGTCTCTCAATCGGCCGTGGGAAATCAACATTCACCATGTAGCAGTCCAAAAGAAAAAGAAGGAAGAGACTAAAAGTCTCACAGTAGAAAGAAAGGATGGGAATTGAACAGCATTTGACATCAACGAAATTTTCAATTGAAAAGAGAAAACAGGATTGAAGAATTTTGGGATTAGCCTTCAGTGGTAGAGGTTGTGGCTAGAGGAATCGTGAGAGAGAGAAAAAGAAAGCGAAGAATAAGTGTGAAAGGGCGCTATCTATCCCTAATGTGCATTATATAACATGGTTTATTAACCAAGCGTTTCTTTCAACATGTAAAACATGAGATAAGAGCCTTTAAAAGGTTTTTAAAGTTATATGTCAAATGTGTTTATTGTGTTATTGCAGTTTATTTTTTTCCCCATGAAATTATTTATGATCCAGAAGAAATCACCAGAATATAATGCACGAATGTAAATGCTTTTGAAATAATTTAGAAATTGATAACTGATGTTTTCAAAAAGATTTCCTTCAGATATATATTTTTTTCCTGACCATTTGTCCATCCATCCATCTATTCATTTACACTTATCATTCCTAAAATGGTCGTGGGAGTAGAGCCCTCAAGCACCTCCTCCATAGGGTCCTATGAGAAGCAATTGCCATTATACTTCCTTGCTATATTCCCAAGTACAACTATTTGAAACTATGGATAATATCCAACCATCTGACCCAGAGATCCATCTTGATCCCAGCTGGCATTAGAGTGATTCTGATTATGGTATTAGAGTGACCTTTGTCAATGCTCTGAACCACTCTAAAGGTCATCCAACCATCTCACTCTTATTTCTTTACTACCCACAAGGGGCTACACACAGAGGGGACAAACAAGGACAGACAAATGGATTAAGTCAATTATATCAACCCCAGTGCATAACTGGTACTTATTTAATTGACCCCGAAAGGATGAAAGGTAAGGTCAACCTCGGCGGAATTTGAACTCAGAACGTAGTGGCAGACGAAATACCTATTTCTTTACTACCCACAAGGGGTTAAACACAGAAGGGACAAACAAGGACAGACAAACGGATTAAGTCGATTATATCGACCCCAGTGTGTAAGGGATTAAGTCGATTATATTGACTCCAGTGCATAACTGGTACTTATTTAATCGACCTCAAAAGGATGAAAGGCAAAGTCGACCTCTGTGGAATTTGAACTCAGAACGTAGCGGCAGACGAAATACTGCTAAACATTTTGTCTGGTATGCTAACATTTCTACCAGCTCACTCATCTTGATCTACCACTAGGTCTTCTGCCTGTTGGCTTAGCTTGAAGAATTCATCTTGCAATTCTTTCCTGAGGAATTCTAATTATGCGTTTGTAATACTGGCGCTATGACCGCTCAATGCAGAGAAATAGCAGCTTGATCTGGAGAGACTCCCTGGTCTCTGAGCTATGCACACTGTCAAGTAATGTTACTACAGAAATCCTTTAGGGAACCCCATGTAAGGTGGTGAGCTGGCAGAAACATTAGCATGCTGGGCAAAATGCTTAGTGGTATTTCGTCTGCTGTTACGTTCTGAGCTCAAACTCTGCTGAGGTTGACTTTGCCTTTCATCATTTTGGGGCTGATAAATTAAGTACCAGTTACGTACTGGGGTCGATGTAATCGACTTCATCCATTTGTCTGTCCTTGTTTGTTCCCTGTATGTTTAGCCCCTTGTGGGCAATAAAGAAATAAGAAATCGTTCAGGGGAACCCCATTTCAGCTGCTTGTGTTCATGATTATACTCTTTCAGTTATTACTTAATATTAATGACCATAGATAAGGGTCAAGGGCATATATTCCACATGTGCTAGGTATGCACTGCACACCCATTGCAAATGGCAAATTCATTATAAATATTAACCTTATTCATTAATTTAATCACAAATCTCGTCTGCCGCTACGTTCTGAGTTCAAATTCACCCGAGGTCTACATTGCCTTTCATCCTTTCGGGATCAATAAACTAAGTACCAGTTATGCTCTAGAATTGATGTAATCGACTGTCCCCCACCCTTCCCCAAATTTCAGGATTAATTTAATCAAATCTTAATAGAAAACGTTTGTTATACCCTTGCTAGAAATTTGGTGGCATTGGGTGTGACAGCACACCTGATACAACAATCATCACATGCCACTGGGTGTGCAGTGCATACCTAGCACATGTGGTATATATGCCCCTGACCCTTATCTATGGTCATTAATATTAGGTCATAACTGAAAGAGTATAATCATGAACACAAGCAGCTGAAATGGGGTTCCCTTGAAGGATTTCTTATTTATTTATTACCCACAAGGGGCTAAACATAGAGGGTACAAACAAGGACAGATAAACGGATTAAGTTGATTACATCGACCCCAGTGTGTAACTGGTACTTAATTTATCAACCCCGATGAAAGGTAAAGTCGACCTCGGTGTATGATATGCAAGGACACTAGAAATTGAATTTAAGACAAGTTTGGCTTTTTTATCAACTTCTCTTCTGAAGATTGACTGCTGGGATTGGCACAATACTCTGTCAATTCCTGCAATTTTAACACCCAATTTAGCCTCCTGTCTTCCTGAGATCATTTGTAATACATCAAAATATTGATTTAAAATTTTGGCACAAGAGCAGTAATTGCCGTCGGAGACTTCAGTTTCTGGTAGGGCCACCCAAGGCGGATTATTCTGACAACCAGCAGTATCAGGGCCGCACCCGGCTAATGGGGCTCTGGTGAACAGAAGCGTCTGATCCGGCAACCGGTGGCTTCAACCCGTCCTGTCCCTGCGTCTGTGGAAAATCTACGGCAAACAAGACGTTCTCCCAACAGGGATATACTTGCGGCTGGGGACTGCTAGCGAACTTCCTATTCCCTAGATCCTTAAAATATTCCTCATGTATACCGCACCTTCTTCTAGTAATTTCAGGGGAGGGGGTAAGTCGATTACATCGACTCCAGTGCTCAAGTGGTATCCTAGAGAGATGAAAGGCAAAGTTGACCTCAGCAGAATTTGAACTCTGAATGTGAAAATGGACAAAATGCTGGAAAACATTTTGCCTGGCATGCTACTGAATCTGCCAGCTTGCTTGCTTTATAAAGGGTAAAGACCCCCTTCGGTCATGAATGACCATGGGATTGCACCTAGAAAGTTACCCTCCTAGACACAAGTCCAGGCAAGGTTGTTTATGGAAGACCAGCAGTCGCCCATGCATACCAGCCTCCCCTCTCCACGCCACCAGTGTTATCCAAGGGAAAGACAAAGGTCGATACAGCTTGGCACCAGTGACGTCGCAACTCATTTCTACAGCTGAGTGAACTGGAGCAACGTGAAATAAAGTGTTTTGCTCAAGAACACAACACGCAGCCCGGTCTGGGATTCGAGCTCACAACCTCACGATCGGAAGCTCGACGCTCTAACCACTGAGCCATGCGTCAAAATATCACCATAGGCGCAGGAGTGGCTGTGTGGTAAGTAGCTAGCTTACAAACCACATGGTTCTGGGTTCAATCCCACTGTGTGGCACCTTGGGCAAGTGCCTTCTGCTATAGCCTCGGGCTGACCAAAGCCTCGTGAGTGGATTTGGTAGACGGAAACTGAAAGAAACCCATCGTATATATGTATGTGTGTGTATATGTTTGTGTGTCTGTGTTTGTCCCCCAACATCGCTTGACAACTGATGCTGGTGTGTTTATGTCCCTGTAACTTAGTAGTTCGGCAAAAGAGACTGATAGAATAAGTACTAGGCTTACAAAGAATAAGTCCTGGGGTTGATTTCTTTGACTAAAGGCTGTGCTCCAGCATGGCCACAGTCAAATGACTGAAACAAGTAAATGAGTAAAAGAGAGTAAAGAGAGTAAAACTATTAATATAACTTCAACTGAAATTTGATAGGAAGATAGATTCTATTTCAACAGATTACATTTGGTATTTGTGAGTTTCCTTGAATAATCTCTCTCTATATAAACGGCAGTTTGTCTGTGCGTTTTCTGTGTGTCTGTTTGCTTGTACCCTCACCCTGACCACGGCTTTCAACCAATTCTGATGAAACTTGACACACACATAGCCCAATGTCATAATTCAAAACTAACGCAGCGAAAATTTTGAAAAGTTCCCCCAGTTCTGAAAAAAATCGATAAATTCGACATGGGGTCGAGAATTAGAAACACAAACCGCAAACTGTCTAGGGGACGCAACTCCACCTTTTTTAACTAAAAAAAAAATTTACCATAATTTTTTTCCATTTTTTTCCTAGTTTTTGGCTATAACTCTCTAAAAATGCTTTATAGTTATTTCCCTTACAAACCTGAGCAACGCCGGGCGATACTGCTAGTTGGTTATAAATTTAACAGTTATTGTCATAACGGAAAGTAGGTAACATACCTGTCTTAATTCTCCTATGTAGTACTGAGGTAGTATGTTGGAAGCTGCGTCTGAATGCCCTGTATCCTCAAACGTATGTGTGGCATCTCTTCCAGCATGTTCTAAGAGGATATCTTCTCCACCAGGATGCTAAAATGATAAAAAAATAGAAAAAAATTAAAATTAAAATTATAAAATGTTTATTTCACTTGCAAACTATATGTTTGTAAACTGTAAACATCTGAAATTAGTGTTTCATTTAAAGAGCTTTTGTTGCACAATAGATTTTGTCTAATATTGCTTTGAAACTTTTATTAGTTACTAGCTTAAAATCCACACTCTGTGCTGACTTTTAAGCTAGCTCCTGTGGAGGCCTAATTGTGCCTGTAGCCCAAAACTGAAGAGAGCTAAATAGCATAACTATAGTATGTCTGTAATGACTACCATAAATCCTTGAGTATAATCTGTAAATCCCTAGTGCGTACTATATACGAGGTTAAAAATGAAAAATATTTTCTAAGCAATGTCCGAGTCTCTATTTGCTGTCCGGCAATGTTTATTCAGATGCATCTTGTAATGTCGGGCACGAAAATACCTTAAGCTAAGCCTGAAAGCAATGAAGTCATAAAAGAATCATTCATAACTTGCAGTAAGCATCGACCCCAGTGCGTAACTGGTACTTATTTAATCGACCCCGAAAAGATGAAAGGCAAAGTCGACCTTGGCGGCCTCTGGTAACAAGTGTAGGAAAGCATCCCTCTAATAAGCCACCAACAGCAAAACTGAGGAAAAGTTTTAACCCTTTCATTACCATATTTATTTTGAGATGCTCTGTGTTTCATTCAATTAATTTTAAATATAACAAAGAATTTAGTAAAAGAACTTAGTTATCATTCAGCTAGTGTTGGGAACATAAACTGTGACTAAGATTTTGGTGGAAGATTTTAATTCAATACTTATGAAAACAAGACATTTGTACTACAGAACCAGAGGCAGTTTTTGCTGGGTTGGTATCAAAAGGGTTAAAGTGGCAAGCTGGCAGAAACGTTAGCATGCTGGGCAAAATGCTTAGCGGTATTTCGTCTGCCACTACGTTCTGAGTTCAAATTCCACCATGGTTGACTTTGCCTTTCATCCTTTCAGGGTCGATAAATTAAGTACCAGTTACGCACTGGGGTCGATATAATCGACTTAATCCGTTTGTCTGTCCTTGTTTGTCCTCTCTGAGTTTAGCCCCTTGTGGGTAGTAAAGAAATAGGTATTTCGTCTGCTGCTACATTCTGAGTTCAAATTCCGCCAAGGTCGACTTTGCCTTTCATCCTTTCAGGGTTGATTAAATAAGTACCAGTTACGCACTGGGGTCGATATAATTGACTTAATCCGTTTGTCTGTCCTCGTTTGTCCTCTCTGAGTTTAGCCCCTTGTGGGTAGTAAAGAAATAGGTATTACGTCTGCTGCTACATTCTGAGTTCAAATTCCGCCAAGGTCGACTTTGCCTTTCATCCTTTCAGGGTTGATTAAATAAGTACCAGTTACGCACTAGGGTCGATATAATTGACTTAATCCGTTTGTCTGTCCTTGTTTGTCCTCTCTGTGTTTAGCCCCTTGTGGGTGGGTAGTAAAGAAATAGGTATCAAAAGGGTTAAGATTCTTAGAGAATTGCTTCAATTCATCCTGAGATGGGTTTCTTAACAGATGAATTCAGCCATCATATGAAGCACTTGTTATACAAGAATCAATTACATCAGCGACCGATATTTATAATAGTTTCCTGATCAATAAATATCTGATACTTATTGAACACTTATCTATTGTCATCGTAGCTTTCTTCCTCTAGATATCTGTAACTCTATCATTCTTTCATTCATTCATTCTTTCTTTGTAGAACTTGAAAGAATAATGTTTTTCTATGCATGCATGCATGAGTGACTTGCAGCTGTTGCAACATGTCCATGTATACGCTTCAGTTTCCTGCTTACTTTCAAAAACAATATATAAAATGTGTGTGTTCTTATTTTGTAGTATTTATGCTGTAGTAAATCAATTGCATATAAAAGGTGAGGCCACACCGTCATCGTCATCACCGTCATTTAACGTCAGTTTTTCATGCTGTCCATGTTGGACGGTTTGACCGCAGCTGGCCAACTGAAGAGCTGCCTGGGCTCCATTGTCTGTTTTGGCATGGTTTCTATGGCTGGATGCCCTTCCTTACACCAACCAGTTAACAGAGTGTACCAGTTGCTTTTTATGTGGCACAAGCCCCCATGAACCTGCAAAATTAGGAATGCTCAGCTACAGAGGGATTCCTTATCTTGCAGGCTCATGGATAATAATATATATATATATATATCACTGTGATCACTGTGACCGCCCAGGTTATCAGATGTTGCTACACATTGCTGGTCACAATTCGTTTAGCATTGTTTTAGCTTTCAAATGATGCAACCCTGCTGGCTAAGTGAGCAGGCCAACAGAAGAAAGAGTGAGAGAAAGTTGTGGTGAAAGGGTACAGCAGGGATCGCCACCACCCCCTGGCGGAGCCTCATGGAGCTTTAGGTGTTTTTGCTCAATAAACACTCACAACGCCCGGTCTGGGAATTGAAACTGCGATCCTACAACCACAAGTCTGCTGCCCTAACCACTGGGCCATTGTGCCTCCACATGATATATATATATATGTATGTATGTATGTATGTATGTATGTATGTATGTATGTATGTATGGCGCAAAAGTGAAAACAAATACATGAAAATGAGATAAAAATATAAAAAGCTTTATGCTCAGAGAAAAAAAAGAAAGAAATGTCTTTTATATTATAAGTATGTGGTCTCCTATAGAAATTAAAGACAAGGAGAGAAAAATGAGGCACAGAAGTGGCTGTGTGGTAAGAAGCTTGCTTCCCAACCACATGGTTCTAGGTTCAGTCCCACTGCATGGTACCTTAGGCAAGTGTCTTCTACTACAGCTTTGAGCCGATCAAAGCCTTGTGAACAGATTTGATAGATGGAAACTGAAAGAAGCTTGTCGTATATATATATATATATATATATATATATATATATATATTATATATATATATACATACATGTATATATATATATACATGTATATATATATATACATATATATACATATATATATGCATATATATGTATATATATATATACATGTATATATATATATATGTGTGTGTGTGTGTGTATGCATGTATGTATGTATTTGTGTGTTTGTGTTTATCCTTCCACCATCATTTAACAACCAATGGTGGTGTGTTTACATCCCTGTAACTTAGCGGTTCAGCAAAAGAGACCATTAGAATAAGTACTAAGCTTACAAAGAATAAGTCCGGGGGTCGATTTGTTTGACTGAAGGCGGTGCTCCAGCATGGCCGCAGTCAAATGACTGAAACAAGAGTGAGAGAAAAGAAGAAACGTGTCCCAATTAGATAGTCACCGCATGCTGAAATGACTGGAAGAAGAAGAGGTTGCTAGAGGTGTGTGTGTGTGTGTGTGTGTGTGTGTGTGTGGCAACGAGGGTTGACTTGAGGTGAGGGTGGCATATGTAGCATATGATAGAAAATGTTTGTTTTCTATGCTGGCATGGGTTAGATGGTTTGACCAGAGCTGGCAAGCAAGAGAACCACACTAGGTTAGCATTTGATTCGGTTTCTACAGCTGGATGCCCTTTCTAATGCCACTCATATAAATGAATATATACTCTTCTGACTCGAAACTGATTTGGAGACAAGCAGCAATAACAACGTTCTGTTGATGACCAAGAAAATTAAGGTATTGAAGAAAAATTGAAGAAGGTTTCTCAGATGTAGGCACAGGAGTGGCTGTGGGGTAAGTAGCTTGCTAACCAACCACATGGTTCTGGGTTCAGTCCCACTGCGTGGCATCTTGGGCGAGTGTCTTCTACTATAGCCTTGGGCCGACCAAGGACTTGTGAGTGGATTTGGTAGACGGAAACTGAAAGAAGCCTGTTGTATATATATATATACGTCCAACCCATGCTAGCATGGAAAACGGACGTTAAACGATGATGATGATATATACATATATGTATATATATGTATATATATATATATGTATATATATATATGTATATATATATATATATATATGTATGTATGTGTGTGTGTGTGTATGTTTGCATGTGTGTGTGTAATTCGATTGATCGGGAAATAGAAAATTGCGTAAACCTTGCAAAGATGCTCAATGTAAAGATATAATAAAAACGGATTACAGAATTAGAGAATTAGAATGGATTTTTTTTCTCAAGGCCAATAGTAGTAAATACCTACCAAAAACAAATTAATGAAAAGGAAAAAATTGCAGAAGGGACACAACTGCTATAGTAGAGTTACTTCCCTTTACAAATAAAATTGGCGGTGATGTGAAAATTGTTATTGTTGTAATCCACTTCCTCCCCGATTCTCCTTCTCCCCATGGTCGTCGTCGTCGTCATAGTAGTAGTCGTAGTAGTAGTAGTCACAACCACCACCACCAACGTTGACAAGAACTTCGCGTTAGCACACTGGGCGGATCTTTTCGGTTTGAACGGCAGTTTTTAAAAAATAATTTCCACGTAACTAAACACTTTTAAACTTCGTAAACTGGTAGAATGTGTCTATAAAACATATTTTTTCTCTTGGCTTTATTGAGAAAATTCTATAGTTTGTAAGATATTTGTTGGTATTTTTTCTTCAATTTCTGCATTTTCGGATCTTTTCGTTTTGAACGGCAGTTTTTCTAGCGGTGTCATATGAAATTGTCACCCATAATTATGACCCTAGTATCGATCTATTGCATTTCAATCTATTTTAGGGTTAGGTTTAGTTAGGGTTACGGTTTGGGTTAGGGGTGGGGGGAAGGGTATCTTTTTTCTTCACAAATGTAAACAAACCCAGTCTGTTTCTTAAACGAGGGACATATTCATACGGCACAGAATGTTTTCACCTCAATAGACGTCATTGATTGGTTGAAATTGCAGAAATTGAAGAAAAAAACAACGATTATCTTAGAAACTATAGAATTTTCTCAATAAAGCCGTGAGAAAAAGATGTTTTATAAACACATTCTACCAGTATACGAAGTTTAAAAGTGTTTAGTTACGTGGAAATCATTTTAAAAAACTGCCGTTCAAACCGAAAAGATCCCAGCTGAGTACTGTGGGATCAATGTTATCAACTTACCCGCTCCCTACGAAATTGCTGGCCTTGTGCCAGAATTTGAAATAAATATTTTCCGGTTATAAGGCGACTAGCTGGCTGAATCATCAGCGGACCGGACAAAATGCTTGGCGGTATTTCGTCCGTTTTGTCGTTCTGAGTTCAAATTCTGCCGAGGTCGATTTAGTTTTTCCTCTTTTCGGAATCGATAAAATATGAACCAGCTGAACCCTGGGATCGATATAATCGGGATATTTTCGGTTTGAACGGCAGTTTTTTTAAATATAATTTCAACGTAACTAAACACTTTAAACTTCGTGTACTGGTAGAATGTGTTTATAAAACATCTTTTTCTCTTGGCTATATTGAGAAAATTCTATAGTTTGTAAGGTATTTGTTGTTTTTTTACTTCAGTTTCTGCAATTTCAACCAATCAATGACATCTATTGAGGTAAAAAACATTCTGTGCCGTATGAATATGTCCCTCGTTTAAGAAACAGATTGGGTTTATTTACATTTGTGAAGAAAAATAGATACCCCTCCCTAACCCTAACCCTAACCCTAAAACAGATTGAAATGCAATAGATCGATACTAGGGTCATAATTATGGGTGACAATTTCATATGACACCGCTAGAAAAAACTGCCGTTCAAACCGAAAAGATCCTATAATCGACTTAACTCCTCTTGCAAAACTGCTGGCCTTGTGCAAACATTTAAAATCAATATTTTCCAGTTATTGCAAAACAACAAATCGATATAGAGATCGATTGCACTTCTGCCGGAAGCGAACTGATGTCTTGAAATTAAAATAGCAGAGTAGTCACCCTTGAATTGGCAATCTCGGCTTATTGCTGAAGTTTTATTAAACATTGCAAATTGTCAAACTCTTTTAAACAGCCCCAAGTGGCATCTCCCCGTTGTTGATTAGAGACAGGGGTCATTCTGCTCGCTCTGATTTCTCACCCTGCCTTCAGTCCAGACCTTGCAATATCAGATTAAGACCTTTTCTGAGCCATGGCTCATTTCATTCATGGACAGAAGTTCAACAATTTGGATGAATTTGAAAACAGGTACAAGGAGATTTTTGCTTCAAAAACAGCCAAATTGTATAAACATGGAATTGAGCTACTGGCACAAAGATGGCAACTAACAATAGAATATGGGGATATGTTTTGATAAATCAAAAATCTTCCTAATAAAATCTTGAAATACGAAATATCAAATACAAAAAACCCCCAAAAAAACTCTAGTTTTTATTTATTGCTTGACCATAAAGGCAGTTTGTATTCAGAGATTCATTTCAATTTTTTTTTATGATTTATTTTCGCTATTAGCAGAAAAGTATTTAAAAATTGAACATCAAAATAAAAATCAAATGGAATTGTAGTTGTCATAACTGCGCCGGTGGCACATAAAAAGCACCATCCAAACGTGGCCAATGCCAGCATCGCCTTGGCTGGCTTCCGTGCCGGTGGCACGTAAAAAGCACTAGCCAATCGTGGCTGTTGCCAGCCTCCTGTAGCCCCTGTGCTGGTGGCATGTAAAGAGCACCAGCCGATTGTGGCCATTGCCAGCCTCCTCTGGCCCCTGTGCCGGTGGTACGTAAAAAGCACCCGCTACACTCACAGACTGGTTGGCGTTAGGAAGGTCATCCAGCTGTAGAAACAATGCCAGATCAGACTGGAGCCTGGTGCAGCTCCTGGCTTCTCAGACCTTGGTCAAACTGTCCAACCCATGCTAGCATGGAAAACGGACGTTAAACGATAATGATAATGATGATGATGATGATGATCAGTATTTTAATGCTTTAGTTAATGACTTGCTTTAAATTTTAGATACTGAAAGGTGGCACATAAAAAGCACATCCAACGTGGCCAATGCCAGCATCGCCTTGGCTGGCTTCCGTGCCGGTGGCACGTAAAAAGCACTAGCCAATCGTGGCTGTTGCCAGCCTCCTGTAGCCCCTGTGCTGGTGGCATGTAAAGAGCACCAGCCGATTGTGGCCATTGCCAGCCTCCTCTGGCCCCTGTGCCGGTGGTACGTAAAAAGCACCCGCTACACTCACAGACTGGTTGGCGTTAGGAAGGTCATCCAGCTGTAGAAACAATGCCAGATCAGACTGGAGCCTGGTGCAGCTTCCTGGCTTCTCAGACCTTGGTCAAACTGTCCAACCCATGCTAGCATGGAAAACGGACGTTAAACGATAATGATAATGATGATGATGATGATGATCAGTATTTTAATGCTTTAGTTAATGACTTGCTTTAAATTTTAGATACTGAAAGGTGGCACATAAAAAGCACCATCCAAACGTGGCCAATGCCAGCATCGCCTTGGCTGGCTTCCGTGCCGGTGGCACGTAAAAAGCACTAGCCGATCGTGGCTGTTGCCAGCCTCCTGTAGCCCCTGTGCTGGTGGCATGTAAAGAGCACCAGCCGATTGTGGCCATTGCCAGCCTCCTCTGGCCCCTGTGCCGGTGGTACGTAAAAAGCACATGAAACCAAAAAGGCAGGTAAACATCAGCCATACCTTCACAGATACAATGGTAAACATTGGAAAGAGGCCAAATCTTAGAGTATTTCAAGAGTATGTATGTCATATGTACTAGCTCAGATGCAGGGAAGAAATTGGATTAAAAACTATAGCTTTAAAAGAAAAAAAAAATGAAAACAGATTTAAGAGGAAGATAACAAAAAATGACAAAATTAAATAATGATATAAATTAAATGTCATAAAGTTATCTAAGTAAGGAGTTTAGAAACTGAATATAGAAAATGTACATAGCCTCCCTGCTGCTTCACTTAACTCCTATAGCTAATACAGAATAACTAAGAGCTAAATCCAGCTGTAGAAACAATGCCAGATCAGACTGGAGCCTGGTGCAGCTTCCTGGCTTCTCAGACCTTGGTCAAACTGTCCAACCCATGCTAGCATGGAAAACGGACGTTGAACGATAATGATAATGATGATGATGATGATGATCAGTATTTTAATGCTTTAGTTAATGACTTGCTTTAAATTTTAGATACTGAAAGGTATGAGTGATAGATTCTTTTTGCCATTACATTTAAAACTAGTAATTCAGTTATATTTAGATGGTATTTTTCTCACTTGTTTCAGTCATTGGGCTGTGGCCATGCTGCTGCCTTCAAGGGATTGTTAGGTGGGCTAATTGTTCTTGGTACTTATTTTTCTTAAAATCTGGTACTTTTTACATTAGTCTCTTTTGCTGAACCTCTATGTTGCCAGGACATCAAAAAAACAACGCTATTTGTCAAGAAGTGAGAGAGAAAGACAAATATGGACACACACACACACACACACACACACACACACACACACACACACATTTATATAAATAAGGATAAGATCGTTATTTAAATACTGATCTTATCAGGCGGCCAGCATGGGAATAAAAACCTCCGAAGGTGATAATTATTATTAAAATCATAATTTAGAGTATCTAAGAGATACCACCACGCTGGAAATAGCAGCCAAAACTTGACTCTTAAACCACATTAAATGTTAATTTAAGGAACATTTAATGTTGTTTCAGAGTTAAGTTTTGGCTGCTATTTCCAGCATGGTGGTATCTCTTAGATACCCTAAATTATAACACACACACACACACACACACACACACAATGGGCTTCCTCACAATTTCTGTCTACCAAATCCAATCACAAGGCATTGGTCAGTCTGGAGTTATAGTAGAAGACCCTTGTCTAAGTTACCTCGCCGTAGGACTGAACCCCAAACTACATGATTGCAAATTAAGCATCTTAACCACACAGCTGTACCTCAGTGAGTTGCTTTTGTTGCATTTAATGTGAATCTTACCTTGCTAAGGAATTCAGTTATATCGTAGACTTTATCTCGTATCACAATCCAACAAGAGTCTGAAACGCTATGTTCTGATACATCTTTCATGGAAAATGTTGTAGTGCCTGAGCTGGTATCACAGATATTGTGGTTGATATCACTCACTGGTCCAGTACTCTATAAATGAAAATAAATATAGTGTTAGTAAGCTAATTAGGCGACAAAGGAATAAATGATTATCTTCTGAACTTCATTAGCTTCAAGCTGTTTCTGCTATGATATGCAATGCACTCATAGTTGAGTGCTTAAGTAACACCTTATAGCTTCATCAGACCCTTAAATATGAAGTCTTTTGTCATCTTATTTTCTCAAAATCGAAATCGATCAACATCAATGGCAATTGTAGCTGTGATACCAGTGCCGGTGGCATGTAAGAGAACCATCTGAACGTGGCCATTGCCAGCGCTGCCCCGACTAGCCTCTGTGCCGGTGGCACGTAAAAAGCACCATCCGATTGTGGCCGCTGCCAGCCTCGTCTGGCCCCCGTGCTGGTGGCACGTGAAAAGCACCCACTACACTCACGGATTGGTTGGCGTTAGGAAAGGCATCAAGCTGTAGAAACACTGCCAGATCAGACTGGATCCTGGTGCAGCCTCCTGGCTTCCCAGACCCCGGTTGAACCATCCAACCCATGCTAGCATGGAAAACAGACGTTAAACGATGATGATGATGATGATGATAATGATGAATTACAGAAATATTTTCATAGCAGCTGATTAAATTATTTCATAATCTTACTGTAAAATTCATTGAAAATATTAAAGAAATCCGAATTTTCCAAATTCCAATTTATGTCATCATCCTCATCATCATTATCATCACCAAATGCGCACTTTTCTTTGTATGCATGGAGCAGAGATGGAGCTTTATTAAGGCAGATCTTTTTATGGCCAGATGCCCTTCTTGTCACCAATCCTCACCTGTTTCCAAGCAAGGTAACGTTTCCCTTGGCTAGACATTTTACATGGAAAACTGGAAATGAACAATATGCTGGTTTACAACCATCACATGATGCCAAGTCAAGGGTGCACAAACTCAACCACATCTATCTATCTATCTATCTATCTATCTATCTATCTATCTATCTATTATCTATCTATCTATCTATCTCTCTCTCTCTCCTCTCTCTCTCTCTATATATATATATATATATATATATATATATAATATATATATATATACATATATATATTATGGGGTTCTTTCATTTTCTATCTGCAAATTCTACTCACAAGATTTTGGTCAGCCCAGGGATGATACAGTTATATAGTTTCAAAACAATTATTTAAAAAAAAATTTAATGACATAACAGTAAACTTTTAGACTTTGATTGGTGCTACTTTGGTGTGTGTGATCTACAACTTCAATATATAGTGCGTGTGTTTTTATTGACTAAACTGGCAACATGACCATCCCTAAATACAACAATAACCTAAAGTAATCGCCCTTTAAGTTGTTGATCACATGCCAAAGCAGCACCCATTGATCTATGTCAATTGTCTGGTAGGAATTATTAAAGCTAAAAATGTAGGCATAAAATACAAATAGAGAAAATACTTGCTGATTCTTTGGACCAAATTAAATCGTAAAAATGCCGGTTCAACAGATTGCTTGCTGTGGAGCTAATTGTGTCCATAACACCCTTTTTAGATTGGTCTTTTAATGCCATTTTTTGCTCTGTTACCATGAAATGTAATCCAAGGTATGTGTGAAGATCTTCTTAACACCTGAAAAGATAAAAGACTGATTAAAAACAGGTGTCTTGTAATGATGGGGAACATTATTTTGTAATATTTGTAATTCATTTGTTAGAAATATGCTTGTTCCAGTCCTGGTTATCTCTTATATAAAATCCGTTCTGTCTGTCTGTCTGTGTGTCTTCTTGGATCTCGGGCATCCTCCATCCAATTGCGCTCAAATTTGATATGTAGATACCGACGGTATCAGGGCGTTAATAAGTCTCGAAAAAATTACAAAAATCGATTCCAGGTGAGACGGGCTTCTTTCAGTTTCCATCTACCAAATCCACTCACAAGGCTTTGGTCGGCCCGAAACTATAGCAGAAGACACTTGCCCAAAGTGCCACACAGTGGGACTGAACCCGGAACCATGTGGTTTGTAAGCAAGCTACTTACCACACAGCTACTCCTACGCCTTTAAAATAAAAATGATACAAAACAAACTCCACACCCTGTGTTGAACAGTTATCTCTGGTATTTTCTGTGTTTAAGATTGCAAACATGTCATTGCAAAGTGCTGCCACTCATGTCTGTGACTTCTATAATGCAAGCTCATGAGGTTCCTTCTTTAGGCATGATACCCTCATCCTGATTTGGCAGAGAAGAGCTGCTGCCTGGATGTTTCTGCAGTAACAGTTCGGAAAAGGAATCTATTTGTTAGTGCAGTGCTTTTCAAACTTTTTGCTGGAGCGGAACCCCAAGGAAACATTCCACTGGCTCGAGGAACTCCTGTGCAATAATTTAATAGTCTTATGCACACATATCTGCGCAGGAAAATTAAAAATTACTGCTGATTTTAGCAGTTTTGTAACTTCTTGCGGAACCCCTGGACTGTACTGGCAGAACCCTAAGGTTCCGCGGAACCCTGGTTTCCCACCTCTCTGCCTTGTGGTGGTGGTGCTGGTGGTGGGGCAGCTTTTAACCCTTTCATCACTGTATTTATTTTGAGATGCTCTGTGTTTCTTTCAATTATTCTAAATATAACAAAGAATTTAGCAAAATAACTTAGTTATCATTCAGATACTGTTAGGAAAATAAATCGTGACTAAGTTTGATGGAAGATTTTAATTCAAAAATTATGGAAACAAAGAATTTTGTACTCAAAGCCAGAGCCGGTTTCAGCCAGGTTGATAATGAAAGGGTTAATGGTTCACAGTGACAAAGTTAGTATTGGAAAAAGTGTTGCAATATGTGACATCCTAGATTTGGGATTTGGTTCTTTATTTTGTTTAACACTTTAGCATTTAAATTGACCATTTCTGGCCCAGATACTCTTCTTGTTTTATGCTCAAACCAGCTAGATCCAGCTTCTCACCCCTGTCTTACTTTTGTCATACTAAAGATAAGCAATCACATCATCTAAAT
This sequence comes from Octopus sinensis, assembly GCF_006345805.1. Lineage (NCBI taxonomy): Eukaryota > Metazoa > Mollusca > Cephalopoda > Octopoda > Octopodidae > Octopus > Octopus sinensis. Next base: position 40,961,781 of record NC_043014.1, read on the forward strand.
CTTGAAGCTACAAGATGATGCAGGATTAATTTAAAGCAATGTGGACGACTAAATGTTGATGACAACATCAATATAGTGAATATACTATTGCCTTTTGTATTTGCTTCATTCGTTGGACTATGGCCATGTTGGGGCATTGCCTTGAAGGGTTTAGTTGAGCATGTTGACCCTAGTACTCATTTTTTTAAAGCCTGATACTTATTTTGTCATTCTGTTTTTGATGAACTGCTAAGTCACGGGGATATAAACAAAGCAACACCGGTTGTAAAGAAATGGCAGGAGAACAAACACTAACTCAAAGACATACACACAGTTTCCACTTTCCACACAGTTTGCACTTTCTACAGAGTTTCCACTTTCCACACAGTTTCCACTTTCTACACAGTTTCCACTTTCCACACAGTCTCCACTTCCCACTTTCCACTTTCCACACAGTTTCCACTTTCCAGATTCACTCACAAAGTATTGGTCAACTTGGGGCTATAACTCGAAGACACTTGTCCAAGGTGTCATGCAGTGGGAGTGAACCCAAAACCACATGGATGCAAAGTGAGTTTCTTAACCACATAGCCGTGCCTGCACCCATTGAGATGTTGTTTTAGTGTTATGATTTTTTGGATTGTATTTTACTATTAATAAAACTTCCTCAGCTAAGCTATTTTTTTTCACTATTCCGTTATCAGCTATTTTTCTACCTGGTTTTCTTTCATGTTCTGAGTTGTAATAAGTTTCAATGGTTCCTTAATGCATGATCAGTGAGAAAGAAAGAGAAAGCGATATATATATATATATATATATGAGAGAAAGAGAGAGAGAGACTCCCTTCGGTCATGACTGTCCATGGGATTGCACCTAGAAAGTTACAATCCCAGGCACAAGTCCGGGTAAAGTTGTTTATGGAAGACCAGCAGTCGCCCATGCATACAGGCCTCCCCTTCCCCATGCCACCAGTGTTATCCAAGGGAAAGGCAAAGCGGCCGATACAGCTTGGCACCTGTGACGTCGCAACTCATTTCTACTGCTGAGTGGACTTGAGCAATGTGAAATAAAGTGTCTTGCTCAAGAAACACCACGAAGCCCGGTCCAGGATTGGAACTCACAACCTCACGATCGAAAGCTTGGAGCTCTAACCACTGAGCCATGCGCCTTCACACACACACACACACACACACACACACACACACATACACACACACACACACACACACACACACACACACACACACACATTTATTTCCTCTGTACTTTGTACATGGTACGAAACTGAGTAATACCATGTGGTTACTAACTGAAGAAAAATTAGGGACCTTCTGTGTCTGCTTCTGTCTGTTTGTGCACTCTATATACGTTATTTTTATTTATTTATGCGCCCTTTTAAAGTCTAGCTAGGCTCGTGGGCTCGGTTTACCAGTTACTATGGCGTATGTGTGCCCCTCCCCCCACCAGCTGGACGGGACGCCAGTCCATCGCAGCGTTACTCAAGAAACAGGAAGAAAGAGTGAGAGAAAGTTGGGGCGAAAGAGTACAACAGGGGTCGAACCCCCACCCACCCCTGTCGGAGCCTCGTGGGGCTTTTAGGTGTTTTCGCTCAATAAACACACACAACGCCCGGTCTGGGAATCGAAACCGCGATCCTCCGACCGCGAATATACGTCCCTCGTCCATCGTCTTAAATTACATTTATTCATTTTCGTATGTACACTTCTGTATCACTTTTTATCCATGTATTGTTTACTCTTGGCCCTATGTTCCCACCACCAGCATGGGAAGTCCCGCCCCTCAATCTTATCATTAATGATCATTAATGATGTGAAACTAAGTAATACCATCTGGTTAATAACTGATGAAGAATTAAGGACATTCTGTGTCTGTCTTATGTTCGTTTGTGCACTCTGTATAATACATTATACATATTTTATTTATCGTTTGTGTATTTACAATACATTTTTTCATTTACTGAATACACACACACACATACACATATATATTTACCCTGGTCATCTGAGTGTGTTATGTGGCCTAGTTTGTGATTTTGTGTTGATGATGGGGCTTTGAAGTTTGTGTTTGCAATATAATCTTATTGTTTGTGGTTAGGTGCAATATCTGTGTTCTGTTTAATGAGTTTTTTTTTATGGTTTATTCAGCCAAAACCACGGTGCATTTGATTCATCCATTGTTGAGTACTGTTTGCAATATTCTTTTGATTTCTTTTTCTCATATACACATACACCCACGCTCGCACGCGCGTGCACACACTCACACACAAACAAACATACATGCATGCATACACATATATGCAAAACATGTACACACGTGTTTCTAGTTGTTATGTAAGATAACCCTTACGTAATATTTTCATCAGTTGACATTTCAAGATGTACATACTCCAGACACAGACTTGTTTGTAGCACTAATAAATCAGCAACTAAAATAGGTTTTGCCGTCACCAATGGACACAAAAAATAAGCAATTATAAAATAATATATTTTGTATACACAAGACAGTGAAAGAACACCAGAATGTGATGAAAGAATCCAGACATTTGAGAAGTCCCTTACGATCATTTCTGCTTGTAAAACCCTTCAAAAATGGTTCTATTGCCCTAGTACTCTTATCAAAAATGTGTGCCTGTATGTTCACATCAAAAACGTGTGTCTTTGTACACATACTAGAAGTTTGTGTTCTAGTACCCATATTAGAACAGAATATTAGAATTTTCTGTGCTATTAATCTTCTCTTTAGAATACATCTTTACAATAATTATACCTATACTTCATTGAGATCAGTTTGATCCCTTATCATTATCCAATATTTAATTCTCGGATAATTTTCATCAGTAGCTTTGGGAATAAAGACTTCATTACATTTCAATAAGTTTGGTTAAGTTAGTATATACTCTTTCTCTTTACTCTTTTACTTGTTTCAGTTATTTGACTGTGGCCATGCTGGAGTACCGCCTTTAGTCGAGCAAATCAACTCCAGGACTAATTCTTTGTAAACCTAGTACTTATTCTATCGGTCCCTTTTGCCGAATCGCTAAGTTACGGGGACATAAACACACCAGCATCAGTCGTCAAGCGATGTTGGGGAGACAAACACAGACACACAAACATATGCACACATATACATATATATATACATATATACGATGGGCTTCTTTCAGTTTCCGTCTACCAAATCCACTCACAAGGCTCTGGTCGGCCCGAGGCTATAATAGAAGACACTTGCCCAAGGTGCCACGCAGTGGGACTGAACCCGGAACCATGTGGTTGGTAAGCAAGCTACTTACCACACAGCCACTCCTACGCATATATCATAAATATCATAAATAATCCTTTCCGTTATAGGCACAAGGCCTGGAAAAGATGAGAGGCAAAGTCAACCTCGGCACAAAATTGAACTCAGAACGTGATGACAGACGAAATGTTTAGGATATTACATTAGGGTTAATAACTTGGAAAATTATAATTGCGCATAAGATATTTTGGATTTTAACCAAATACTGACAAGGTGCTGGTAGCATCTAACCTCTGATCAGCTCTAACGAGCAAATTTATGCTTGAACGCACTTAAGCCATGACCAAATCGATTTTTTTAGACAGTGCATTCAAGATTTTGCAATGCAATATGTCTTTTTGTTTTTTTTCCTTTATAATTAAGTTGGGGATATTTGATTGCTTTTTCTTGCAGATCAAGCAACTGTTTAGATGCTCCTTTCTTAGTTCGAATGGTGAATTACATGTATATGTATATATTTGTATAAGTATTTGCAAGCCTTGTTACTTGTGCGTAGGAGAGAGAGAGAGAGAGAGAGAGAGGAGAGAAAAAGAGAGGAAAGAGAGCGTGTATGTGTGCATGTGCGCATGTGTGAGTGTGTATTTTGAATATGTATGTGTATGAATGTAGCGTCACCGCACACGTACTTACATTGATAAAAGAAATAATTATTATTATAAGAAAACTCCATCCATCCATCCATCCATCTTAGTATATATATATGTATGTATGCATAAAACAGTGTTTCTTTATCAATTTAGTATTCGTTTTACTTTCATTATACTTCAGTATACTTCAAGCGCACAGACACATAAATTAAAAAAAGAAAGAATTATGCATTTATGTATGTATACAATGAAAAGTACATAAAACATCTATAGATGTAGAAACACCCGCATCTATGCATAAATGCATGCGTATACAAACAACATGCATGTACTTCACCTGCATGCTCATGAGGTCTGACATATGAAGTGTGACGAATATATACAAGATAAAAATTTTAACAGAAACAGTATAAACAATCCAGTAATCTTATATTCAGTTCTTTAATTGGTTTCTTCAATACGGTCTTATTCATGCCTATAATTTCAAGCCTGTTTTTTCGTATCAGAGGTGATAATAATATCTACCAAGAATGACGACAGTTCGATGTACTTCTTGCCCAAGTCGACGCGCAGCTTCTAATCAAAAGCCCTGTAGAGAAAGCTTGTTTTAAACGGAGGCTCTAGCCAGCTTTAACAAAAGTAGTGGACATTTAGGACATTGTAGTTTTAAACTCGTAGTGATGGCTGTGGCTATGCGCAGCAACTGCCTCAAGCAGTTGGTTATGGGACCAACAGCAGCAGAATTCTCCAAGAGCTTTTGAGCCGCCAGCGAGGAAATATTTCAAAGATCCTATTTCAGAAAAGAACAGGCAAGAGTATTGTTTGTTCTTGCCTTAGATAACTAAGCTTAGTAAGTTATCGCAGACATCCTGAGCAAGAAATCAGATACGATGGAAGTCTGCCTGCATCATATTTGACTCGGCAATTCTGTATTGCATCATACTCCTCCATGGCGTCTCTACTCCCTGTTGTCTAAAACTCTCCGTCCTGGTCTATTGCTTTTCCTTGGATCCTTCTCCGACCTCTCCAGATAAAACGGTGTCTCTCCTTGATTGTCATCTGTTCAACCTGTGTTTTTGGCAGGTTTCTCAAACCCATTCTGCCAATTGTTGTGGTACCTACCAGTTTCATTTGCAATAGGTGTGGCCATACCACTTACATTGCTTTATCTGCTCTCCCATATTCCCATATTCTCACCCTGACGTCGGCTGATGATATCTGGTCCCTTGAGTTGTTGAACTGTAGGGATTCACTTGTTCGTGCTACAGCAAACTCTTTAGTGATTTCACTAATTGGGAACTGTAAGACGTTACTGTACTCGAACACTGTTACGCTGCTGAGGATACAGAAATCCTTTAGGTTTGCTATCTTACCGACTGGTCTTTTCCCATTGCAAATCTTAGCCTTTGCAAAGTGTCCATTTTGCCTACAAATTACACATTTTTTGCCCTTTGCTGGACATGACTCACTCCGATGAGCCTTTTCTTTCTCAAACCCACATTTGTCCCAGGCAAATCTCTTGTAGGTCCTATGAGAAGTTTTAACGGAGTTCACAGGTTCAGTTTGCGACGTGCTGGCCGCTTGCTTGTCAGTTGTCTCTAGAATATATCTCAGTCTAACAAGTGTCTCATCCTTCTTGCGGGTGCTTGAGGTTTGCATGGCGAGAGCCTCTCCGGCTGCACGTTCTGAAGTATAGTTCGCCAGTTGGTACATCATCGCTTGCTCTGTACCAGTTCGAAAAGTTTTCGCTGCTTTGAGTTTGTACATTGGGTAGACCAAATTCAGATTCGCCTTCAAACTATCCTTGATATTTTCTAAGGATTGAGTGAAATAATTTTCTGTTTTAACTTTGCCTGTATGGTTGGAGAGAGTCATTAGATCATCACCACCTCATATCTGTAGCATCAAAGTTTATATCTTCTGTAACAAATATCAATTTCGATCGCTTTATATATTTTTCCAATTTTTCTTGTGTCTCGGTGATGTCGGTGCCCTTGTGGAATGGCTCTAGTGCTCCATGCAGGTTATTCGCTGCCATGTCTATTTAATTGCGCATAAGATATTTGGGATTATTTGATTGCTTTTCTTGCAGATCAAGCAACCGTTTAGAAGCTCCTTTCTTAGCTCGAATGGTGAATTACATGTACATGTATATATTTGTATAAGTATTTGAAAGCCTTGTTACTTGTGCATAGAGGAGAGAGAGAGTGAGAGAGAGACAGAGGGAGAGAGAGAGAGAGAGAGAAGAGAGAGAGAGAGAGAGAGAGAGAGAGAGAGAGAGAGAAATTCGTCGCCAGATGAATTGTCTTCTTGGTTGGTCGGGGTGGATTCACGTCAACGAATAACAACCAATTAGATTGCTTTCCGGGTAATGTCGTCCGTAGTGGAGGCACATGGCCTAGTGGTTAGAGCAGCGGACTCGCGGTCGAGGGATCGCGGGTTCGAATCTCAGACCGGGCGATGTGTGTGTTTATGAGCGAAACACCTAAGCTCCACGAGGTTCCGGCAGAAGTAATGGCGAACTTCTGCTGACTCTTTCACCACAACTTTCTCTCGCTCTTTCCTCTTGCAGCTCACCTGCGACGGACCGGCGTCCCGTCCAGGTGAGGAACCTATACGCCAAGGAAACCGGGGAACCGGCCCTTATGAGCCAGGCAAGGCTCGGGAAGGAACAAACAAAAACAATGTCGTCCGTAGAAGAAGGGACACCACAATGATCGTCGCGTACCAATATACAAGTTCTGCTGTGCCACGGGGAACCTCACGACAGAGACTTCTCCCCGTGGTACAACAGAACTCAGACAATGATACGCGACTTTCATTGTGATAACCCTTCTCAACATTGCTGAGGCAAATCCATCTTTCACCTACTTGTTGTAACATCCATTCATTTGCCCTAAAGGAAGAAAAGCAGAAGAGTACGATTGTCATAGTGACGAAGAGTATCTGGGCCTGGTGATCACAAATCAGCTACAGGAAGCCGAAACGTAACCTACGAATGTATCAACAGATGTCAACCAGCGAGTGGTACCAGACCTTTGACGCGGCAATAGAAATCGTTGCCCTCCACCTTACCTAGGCGACTGTATTCGGAAGAGAGATGGGTAGAATTTTATTTTTAACTACCCACAAGGGGCTAAACTCTGAGAAAACAAACAAGGACAGACAAACGGATTAAGTCGATTACATCGATCCCAGTGCTTAACTGGTACTTAATTTATCGACCCAGAAAGGATGAAAGGCGAAGTCGACCTCGGCGGAATTTGAACTCAGAACGTAACGACAGACGAAATACCTATTTCTTTACTACCCACAAGGGGCTAAACACTGAGAAAACAAACAAGGACAGACAAACGGATTAAGTCGATTACATCGACCCCAGTGCGTAACTGGTACTTAATTTATCGACCCCGAAAGGATGAAAGGCGAAGTCGACCTCGGTGGAATTTGAACTCAGAACGTAACGGCAGACGAAATACGGCTACGCATTTCGCCCGGCGTGCTAACGTTTCTACCAGCTCGCCGCCTTTTGGAAGAGAGAAGGGTAGAACTGCGATATTTTGAGATGCGCTGTTTTACAGATAGGGAGTTATCTCCCATGCCAGACGTTGTTAACGGCGCAAGACAGGAGCTATGAGACGTTATAAATCGTGGTCACCGGGAATGCGGAGCAGGAGTCCTTGTGTGAGGCTGCTCGTGGTGCAATCAGAACTCGGACATCGATACACGATGTTCATTATGATATCCCTTCTTGTATGGATGCTATTATTCGGATAGCAGTCTAGTTAGTCGTTGCTCGTTGCGGGTGAATTCGCTCCTACCAGTTAAGAAAACATTTCACAAGTATCCTATACTTTTGTACTACGTGGATGGCAATAGCCATTTTTGAAGAGAAACTCGGTCGGTCTTCGGGAATCATTGCAGAAGAAATATTTCTCCATCATAATCGGCAGCGAAATGGATTGGTATTTCTTTCTTTTCTTTTTTCCTTTTTTCTTTTTTTTTTTTTAGTTTTCCTCTTTGGAGATATAAATTCTCTTAGCAAAACTTTCAGAATTTCGGAATAACTATCACATATAAATCGGAATTTCTCCAATTTTTGGTGGGAAGGATTTTTCCACATTTTATTGCATCCCACATTTCAAAACACGGGTGTGGAGGTGGTGTAGAGGATATAAGGAAAAATTTAATCCACGTTTTTGAAATGTCTAGCATACTCCTCACCCCATCCCCTATCGTACCTTTGCAATAGTAGCCATTTCTAAAACGATTTTTTCTTCTTCATTTTTCGTCATTACATTGTATTCTACATTCTGAAATACTTGTAATTCGCATTAAAAAATATCTTATCTCACCCCACATCCCTTCATCATATCTTTCATGATTAAAATGAATTCTTGCTTTTTCACCCATTATTTAAAATCTTTTTTCCATATTTTTGCCATTGGGTAAAATCTTTTTTTTCTATTCAGCATAAACAGCAAAGAAATACTTCTCACTTATTTTTTTTCTCTTTACTCCAAAATTACACTTCATCCAACATTTATTTGGGATCTTTTCCGTTTGACCGGCAGTTTTTAAAGATAATTTTCATGTAACTAAAAAATGTTAAACTTCGTATACTGGTAGAATGTGTTTATAAAACATCTTTTTCTCTTGGCTTTATTAAGAAAATCCTATAGTTTGTAAGATATTTGTTATTTTTTTCTTCAATTTCTGCAATTTCGACCAATCAATGACGTCTATTGAGGTGAAAACATTCTGTGCCGTATGAAAATGTCCCTCGTTTAAGAAACAGATTGGGTTTATTTACATTTCTGAAGAAAAAAAGATACCTTTCCCCATCCCTAACCACTCTTAACTAACCCTAACTCTAACCCTAACCCTAAAATAGATTGAAATGCAATAGATCGATACTAGGGTCATAATTATGGGTGACAATTTTATATGACACCGCTAGAAAAAAACTGCCGTTCAAACCGAAAAGATCCTTTATTTGTCATTCATTAAAAACTTTTTATATTCCACATAAAAATTAAATGAACTATGAAAAGCACGAAGACTTATTAACACATCTGATTTCACCAATATTTGCATAAGATGGCGAGCTCTAACGACTTTTTTTCCATTGTCACATCTCAAAGACACAAAAAAAATGAGACCCCGGCGAAAGTAAAGAATACACACACTCGGTGTTTAGGGTTAGGCCGAAACAGGTGGGATACGTATTCTTTACCTCCAAAGGTGGCGAGCTGGCAGAAACGTTAGCACACCGGGCGAAATGCGTAGCCGTATTTTGTCTGCCGTTACGTTCTGGGTTCAAATTCCGCCGAGGTCGACTTTGCCTTTCATCCTTTCGGGGTCAATAATTAAGTACCAGTTACGCGCTGGGGTCGATGTAATCGACTTAATCCCTTTCATGCAAGAGTGTGTGTGTGTATATATATATATATATATAATATATATATATATATATATATATATATATATATATATATATATATACAATTATTTCTATGCCAATATGCTGATAACCGACTTTTAAATCGTCAATTTCCACATATTAATGCCAATATGCTGATAAATCGTCAGTTTCCACATATTATAACATGTGGAAATTGACGATTTAAAAGTCTGTTATCAGCATATTGGCATTAATATGTGGAAATTAACGATTTAAAAGTCTGTTATCAGCGTATTGGCATTAATATGTGGAAATTAACGATTTAAAAGTCTGTTATCAGCATATTGGCATTAATATGTGGAAATTAACGATTTAAAAGTCTGTTATCAGCATATTGGCATTAATATGTGGAAATTAACGATTTAAAAGTCTGTTATCAGCATATTGGCATTAATATGTGGAAATTGACGATTTAAAAGTCTGTTATCAGCATATTGGCATTAATATGTGGAAATTAACGATTTAAAAGTCTGTTATCAGCGTATTGGCATTAATATGTGGAAATTAACGATTTAAAAGTCTGTTATCAGCATATTGGCATTAATATGTGGAAATTGACGATTTAAAAGTCGGTTATCAGCATATTGGCATTAATATGTGGAAATTTATACATAAACTTGATCGGTTCGTGTTTTAGCCAATGCCGGGTAGTGTGTTTATTTTGTTCACTGAACACTCGCCGCGAATTCCCCCTTGTTTTTCAAAAATCCTCCCTAAATCTCAAAATAAGGCGGGGGGGGGGATCTGCCCTACTTTTCAAATCCTGGCAGCAACATTGAAGCTGGAAGCAGGATAATAATCTAATTCTACACTGTATCACATTCAAGAATACAAACACGTTTTTAAGCACAACACACGCGGAGTGAAAAAGAAACACTACCTTTCAACAGCACTGCGTGAACAGTGCTCTCTCTCCCTAGCGCGAAGCTTCCTATCTCGGACATGTGAGCATGCGCACAATAGCCAAACACTGCGTCGCTGGAACTGTGAAGCGCACAGTTCTATACAAGGATTTTTGTATTTTTCATAAACTAGGGGATGGCTGCTGACATAATCAAGCTTAAGGATTATATAAAGAAAGAACTAAGGAAAAAAATGACTCATTATTTTGAATGTTATCGATAATATCGAGTGTAAATAGGGAGTGCTTCGGTTCCGCAGTACTTATACACGAGCCACCATTGATACATACATACATACATACATACATACATACATACATACATACATGTATAGGCGCAGGAGTGGCTGTGTGGTAAGTAGCTTGTTTACCAACCACATGGTTCCGGGTTCAGTCCCACTGCGTGGCATCTTGGGCAAGTGTCTTCTACTATAGCCCCGGGCCGACCAATGCCTTGTGAGTGGATTTGGTAGACGGAAACTGAAAGAAGCCTGTCGTATATATGTATATGTATATATGTGTGTGTGTTTGTGTGTGTGTGTGTGTGTTTGTCCCCCTAGCATTGCTTGACAACCGATGCTGGTGTGTTTACGTCCCCGTTACTTAGCGGTTCGGCAAAAGAGACCGATAGAATAAGTACTGGGCTTACAAAGAATAAGTCCCGGAGTCGATTTGCTCGACTAAAGGCGGTGGTGCTCCAGCATGGCCGCAGTCAAATGACTGAAACAAGTAAGTAAAAGAGTATACATACATACATACATACATACATACATACATCCTTTGTTTTTTACTTGCTACAGACATTAGACTGCAGTCATGCTATGGAGCCGTGTTGTAGAAATTTTAGTCGAATGAATCGACCCTGGTACTTAATTTTGTTAAACCTGGTACTCATTCTATCGGTGTCTTTCGCCGAACCGCTAAGTTACGGAAACGTAAACACACCAACAGTTGTTGTCAAGCGGTAGGAGGACACACACACACACACACACACACACAACACACACACACACACACATTCTTCAAAAGATCTCAGAATGGTTATAACTAGGGCTGTGGAGCCGGTAAAGCTATACTGACTCCGACTCACAATATCTTTATTCTTTAATACAAACCAGTTATAACATATAGCATACTTAAAGTACAAGCGTTTGCATATGTTTTATGAGGTACGTAGACCACAATCACTTAATTATGTAAAGAGGATTCTGAATCGTCGAAGTTTTTTGTTTCGACTCTACAGCCCTGGTTATAACGCTCCAAATGAGAATTTTACTCCGCAGGTCTGTAATACTTTTACATAGACATGAGTCTATGTAAGCGCAGGAGTGGCTGTGTGGTAAGTAGCTTGTTTACCAACCACATGGTTCCGGGTTCAGTCCCACTGCGTGGCACCTTGGGCAAGTGTCTTCTACTATAGCCTCGGGCCGACCAAAGCCTTGTGAGTGGATTTGGTAGACGGAAACTGAAAGAAGCCCGTCGTATATATGTATATATATATGTATGTGTGTGTGTTTGTGTGTCTGTGTTTGTCCCCCTAGCATTGCTTGACAACCGATGCTGGTGTGCTTACGTGCCCGTCACTTAGCGGTTCGGCAAAAGAGACCGATAGAATAAGTACTGGGCTTACAAAGAATAAGTCCCGTGGTCGAGTTGCTCGATTAAAGGCGGTGCTCCAGCATGGCCGCAGTCAAGTGACTGAAACAAGTAAAAGAGAAAAAAAAGAGAATAAAAGAGAATGCCTACACACTTTACAAGTCAAGTGTGTAGGCATGTAAGTGTGTGGTATATGTATGTGAGCGATATGTAAGGTGGCGAGCTGGCAAAATCGTTAGCACGTCGGTCGAAATGCTTAGCGGTATTTCGTCTGCATTACGTTGTGAGTTCAAATTCCGCCGAGGTCGACTTTGCCTTTCATCCTTTCGGGGTCGATAAATTAAGTACCAGTTACGCACTGGGGTCGATGTAATCGACTTAATCCCTTTGTCTGTCCTTGTTTGTCCCCTCTGTGTTTAGCCCCTTGTGGGTAATAAAGAAATAGGTATATGTATGTGAGTATATGTCTTCCTTCCTCACACTCTCCCTTTCTTTTCCTCTATCTCTGTCTGTACATATATATATATATATATATATATATGGAAAAAAAGTCAAGATAGAAGATGCTAAAATAATCTTATAAAAAAACATTTCAGTACCAGTTTCAGTCATTGAGACTTGTTCAACTGTAACAATTAAATAATTAAATTTAGAAAAATTAAAAGAAAAGTTTTTTAAAAGAATATATGTATAGTGTTCAAATACAAGTGGCATTTTCCTTGTTTCTGCCTGTCTCTGTCTTCCAGTAAAAATTATAATTAAGGGTATCTAAGAAATATCACCATGCTAGAAATAGCAGCCAAGACTTGACTCTAAAACGACATTAAATGTTCAAACAGCACCACGAGCGAAGACAAAGAGACAAAATAAGCTAGCAAAAAAAAAAAAAAAAAAAAATCACTGGATAATTCCAGATCCTGGATTTCTAGCTCTGCATAAGAAATGCTTTGCCTTCATCAGTGGAATATACGCAGATAGCACATATGAACATTTAATGTGGTTTAGAGTCAAGTTTTGGCTGCTATTTCTAGCATGGTGGTATCTCTTAGATACCCTTAATTATAATTTTAATATATATATATATATATACACTTAGAAATGAATGCGTCGCGTATGATTAATAACATTTAATACACACACACATACATGCATATATTGGTACAGGACCTCACGAACGGTGCAAATAACATGGAATACGAAAACAAATAAGTTGAATACGTAAACAGAAAAAAATGGAGAACAGGACAAGTAGATACAGAGAAAAGACCCTTCATCAGTTGTCGGCTGATATATAAATATATATATATGCGTGGAGTAGATGTAACAGGGAGACCTGAAGAAGGGGAATATTCTTTATGTTGTATGTCTCGTTTCTCTGTCTTTTTCGTTATTCGAAAAAAAAAATCGTTTCTTTGTTTTTGTTTTTATGTTTTCGTTTCTCATTGTGTTCAACGTTGTTTTGATGTCCTGTACCCATATATGCATGTATATATACATATATATGTAGGCATGTACCTAGATGTATGTATATATACTCTTTTACTTGTTTCAGTCATTTGACTGTGGCCATGCTGGAGCACCACCTTTAGTCGAGCAAATCGACCCCAGAACTTATTCTATCAGTCTCTTTTGCCGAACCGCTAAGTTACGGGGACGTAAACACACCAGCATCGGTTGTCAAGCGATGTTGGGAGGACAAACACAGACACACAAACACATACACACACATACATATATATACGACGGGCTTCTTTCAGTTTCCGTCTACCAAATCCACTCACAAAGCTTTGGTCGGCCTGAGGCTACACAGTCATAGACACTTGACCAAGGTACCACGAAGTGGGACTGAACCCTCACCATGTGGTCGGTAAGCAAGCTACTTATCACACAGCCACTCCACTCCTATTCATATATATATATATATATATATATATATATATATATTATATAGATATATATATATATAATAAATATGCATCTATATATATATATATATATATTATATATATATATATGCGTATATATATATATATGTGTGTGTATGTATATATACGTGTATACACACATACCCGCGTAGACATGTGTTGCCAATTACAAAAATGTACAGATAACAGCAAACATTTGCCTATTGTGGTACTCAGTGCTATAAGTAGAGTCAGATTTTTTAATCATATAAGCATTAATTGAATCTTTAGCGGACTATATATGTGTATATATATTAATATATTTTTTTGCGTGTGTGTGCATATGCGAATGTGTTCGTCAGTCTATAGACGCTGCGCTTGTTTTCAGATGCTGGTGTACTTTTGCAATTCTAGTTTAATCCGTGTGTGCTTTTGTGTGCGCGCGTATATTAGCGAGAGGTCACGAATGTCACATTTAGCCGGCGGGTTTTACTTTTGTCTTTCTTCTAACTCTGTTGCATTCAAGCTCTCTATATCTCTTCAGCTTTGAGTGTATCATCAGATTTCTAACTAAATATTTATCATATTTGCATCAACATTTTTTTATTCAGTTTAAAAATAAATGCTACATTTTTTATTTTAAAACACCATATAGTTTTCGTTAAGCTTAACTCATTTACCTACATATCCTCACTACTTTATCAGTATTGTGAATATTAAATTTATCTTAGTGAGTGTATAAACATATCTGAATCTATTCCGTGTTTTAACCGCCCTCCTTTATTTATACCCTTTTTTTTTGTTAAGTTTCCCGCCAGTATTTCCTTATTAGTAGAACCCTTTTCCTAATTCCACGAAGTCTTACACTTCCTCCCCGTCACAACTGTCTGTTTTTTGTCTGTCTGTCAGTTTGTTCCTCTGTCTCTTTCTGTCTCCTACACACACACACACATGAACACACGCTCACACGTACAACTATTGTATTTTTTAACGCTCTTTCACACACTATTTTCAACCTGGAATGCAAAGCTCAGCGATCTATATTTTAGCCAAAATAAATTACACTATGCTCTATTCTTACTTTTGTATTGAATTCACTTCTATGTTAAAAAACAGCCCTTACGATTGTATGGCTATATATTTAAGACGAAGATGATATTAATATAATATAAGTTTAATATGTGTTACATTTGTCATTCCGTATAAATTTAGTACAACTTTGGTATAACCTCGGTGAGGATCTGAGCAGGTGGTACTCCCTGCTGTTCAACAATGGGTAAATTTATACAGGCCTAGTGAAATTTATCACACATAAACATTTATAAGTATTGTGGTTCAAAGCATAATGGTATTGAAACGATTGTAACCAACATTAAATTTATAAGCCTGTTGTGTTTAAAAAATTTGTGAAGGGTTTCAGTAAGGGGAT
>NC_043014.1:40977058-40984558 GCF_006345805.1 Octopus sinensis
GCGCGCGTATATTAGCGAGAGGTCACGAATGTCACATTTAGCCGGCGGGTTTTACTTTTGTCTTTCTTCTAACTCTGTTGCATTCAAGCTCTCTATATCTCTTCAGCTTTGAGTGTATCATCAGATTTCTAACTAAATATTTATCATATTTGCATCAACATTTTTTTATTCAGTTTAAAATAAATGCTACATTTTTTATTTTTAAAACACCATATAGTTTTCGTTAAGCTTAACTCATTTACCTACTATCTCACTACTTTATCAGTATTGTGAATATTAAATTATTTAGTGAGTGTATAAAACATATCTGAATCTATTCCGTGTTTTAACGCCCTCCTTTATTTATACCCTTTTTTTTTGTTAAGTTTCCCGCCAGTATTTCCTTATTAGTAGAACCCTTTCCTATTCCACGAAGTCTTACACTTCCTCCCCGTCACAACTGTCTGTTTTTTGTCTGTCTGCAGTTTGTTTCCTCTGTCTCTTTCTGTCTCCTACACACACACACACATGAACACACGCTCACACGTACAACTATTGTATTTTTTAACGCTCTTTCACACACTATTTTCAACCTGGAATGCAAAGCTCAGCGATCTATTTTAGCCAAATAAATTACACTATGCTCTATTCTTACTTTTGTATTGAATTCACTTCTATGTTAAAAAACAGCCCCTTACGATTGTATGGCTATATATTTAAGACGAAGATGAGATTAAATAATATAGTTTAATATGTGTACATTTGTCATTCCGTATAAATTTAGTACAACTTTGGTATACCTCGGTGAGATCTGAGCAGGTGGTACTCCCTGCTGTTCAACAATGGGTAAATTTATACAGGCCTAGTGAAATTTATCACACATAAACATTTATAAGTATTGTGGTTCAAAGCATAATGGTATTGAAACGATTGTAACCAACATTAAATTTATAAGCCTGTTGTGTTTAAAAAATTTGTGAAGGGTTTCAGTAAGGGGATATCGAACCTATCCTTGATCAAAGACGTTTTCGACGCAGCAAGCCCCTATTACAACGAGGCTTTGGCAGTTAGCAAGTTTAAGGCCTGCATCTCCTATATATCGGGACCTAACACTCACAAAAGAAAACACCTTTGGTTTAACCCCACTCTTCTCACTTATCAAAACCTGCGTGGGAAAAGTCTTCCTTAGATTAGTAGATAAACATTTCAAACAATTCCATACGTACAGACGATTATTTGATAAACACAACATAAGGTTCTCGTTCGCTGTGCACCAAGTGTAAAACAAGATTTTAATGAACGTCCCTAAAGTCTGCACAAAGGCAGGTTAACAGTGAGTGCCCAGTAGGCAGTCGATGCAACTTCGAGGCTGCAGAAATGGTGTCTGGTAGCAGCAGCAACAACAACAAAAGCAGCACCGACAACGTAGAGACACATGCACGGGAATATGTTGGAGCAACTGAAGGCCCCTTTAAGCTATCTAACTAACAAGTTATCTTTTAGGATCCCCAGAGAGGCACATCATTACTGCATTGGCCAACTACAAATGACGTTTAAAAGAAGAGGAACGTTATACAGGATTAAATTGAAGCTTCTGGAACTGCCTGGGCCATGCTTCGACGGAAGCAGACGATACAAACATTACTTAGACGAGAGAGCAAGGGTCCTATAAAATTCCATCGAGCTGGATGCCTTCTTAAACCTAAAAAAGGGAGTTTTAGTTGGTGCCCGTATGATAAAAAATTCGCGTTGGAAGCGTGGGTTGACTCGCTTGCTGACAAGTTCATTTTCGGACATAAACTCTCCCTTTTCGGACACAATTAGAACCATTCAAAGTGAGGCAATCCCGTTTTCCTCAGAAGGGGTTTCCCTTCGAAAAATATTCGTTTCAAGGTTTTCTTTTCACCACCAAGCTGGCCAAGATTGTATTTTTACCTGCATTAGTAAAATTAGTAAAGAGGTTATGTGCGTTCGGCCAGCAGTTCTGCTTGGTCGCCTATGTTGCTAAGTGCAATAATAGACGTGAACCGACGGTAACTTTCTGACATGCCATAACCAACGGAAACATAATTTATAAATATACGTATAGTCTACCTTTCACTTGTTTCAATAATTAGACTGCGGCCATGCTAGGGCACCGCCTTGAAGAATTTTAGTCGAACAGATCGACCTCGGTACTTAATTTTTTAAAGCCTGGTACGTAATCTAATAATCTCTTTCACCGAACCGCTAAGTTTCGGGAACATAATTACACCAAACTTGGATGTCAAGCACACACGCACACGCACACACACACACACACACACACACACACACACACACACACACACACACACAGAGACAGACAGACGACAGACAGACACACAGACACACACACACACACACACACACACACACACACACACACACACACGGCATGCATGCCTAAGTATCAATATGCTCATTTTCATTAAAAACAACGAAATAATTTACATTTGTGCTATCTTTCGATAGGTTTGCCCTCCAATCGTTATCAGGTGTCATTATCGTGTATGTGTACACAGTACGTACAGGATTCGAAACAAGAACCTTGATTTTTAAACTAGGGGCAATAACACATGATTATCTTGTCAGCAGAATTAATCCTCCCTATTATAGACACAAGGCCTGAAATTTTTAGGGAGAGGCGTAGTTGTTTAACTCGACCCCAGTATCCGACTGATACTTATTTTATCGACCTCCGCGGATTTGAACTCAGAACGTAAAGACGGACGGGTTGCCGCAAAGCATTTTGCCCGGCGTGGCAGCTCACCACTTTTGTCGGCAGAAGTAATGAAAGCTATGAATCAATTTCAGCGACATCAGAGAACTAAATCAGAACGAGTTGTTGCTTCGTCCCAGATCAATTCTGATGGAGTAAAGAGCTGTGATCAAAATCGCTCCAGACGTGACTTTCACAGCTTAAAAAACATCCAGTGTATAAGTCTCTTTTAAAGACAATGGATATGATGTGAGGTAGATTGGTTGCTATTTCTAGTATACAGGGGAATTGCTTTTTATCAATGTGAATGAAACATATTTTGACTAACACACTTTTAATTCGTTCACTATTTGATTTTTCTCTATTGATTTTCGACCTTGCAAAATTTTGATCTTCTCTGGGAGTATCGCCGAGTGTATTTTAAAATGCCAAAACGGGACCGCTTTCTTAAAATGGTCTTTACTTCAAAGCATGTCTAGCTAAAGATACAGTTTTAAACAAATCTCTGAACCAATCCCGTTCAATGTCAGAACGGGACGACACTGCATAGTGCCAAATGTCTCAGCAATGCCATCACGCTACAGGACCAGTTACTACAATAGCCTGGGTTTCAAGGGCCCGCAGCTTTTTAATATTCTCCCAAAGAGTCTGAGGAACTTGCACAAAGTAGATGTAGGGGTGTTTAAATCAAAGCTGGACCTCTTCCTGTCGAGAGTCCCAGTTGAACCTATCTCACGGCAAGAGGTGCAAATGAGGGTAGCTATATCAAACTCTATGCTTCACCAAGTACCACATATTAGAGGAGGCTCTTAGTAATAATGATGTAGCAAAACGGCGGCGGTGCATCAGAATGGCCACAGCTCTGAGCTGAAACTAGAGAAAAAAAATCTCCGTAAGTCTATATCAGTGGTTTTCAACCAGGGTTCCTCGGAACCTTAGGGTTCCGCCAGTACAGTCCAGGGGTTCCGCAAGAAGTTACAAAACTGCTAAAATTGGCAGTAATTTTTAATTCTCCTGTGCAGATATGTGTGCATAAGACTATTAAATTATTGCACAGGAGTTCCTCGAGCCAGTGGAATGTTTCCTTGGGGTTCCGCTCCAGCAAAAAGTTTGAAAAGCACTGGTCTATATCATCTCTTTAACTCTTTTCTCTTTCATCAATAACAATCTCAGTTTCCATTTCCTCCAGACGAACTTGTACAATCGCCATTCCTCTGCATTCATTGAGTGAACTGTCTAATTCAACATAAGCATTAACAATCAGCTTCATTAATCAACAAGGCCTTCTACTGGATTTGCCAATGTTTTGCGACACTATTTCAGGTCAGCACTGCAACAATGCGCTTGACCTAAAATTCCCATTTGCAGCGCTTGGTAGTATTTATAATCTTCAATGCACTTTTATGAATGTCTCATTATATATATAACACAGCTAAAACGAAAACCAAATAAACTAGGCTTTATTTGCCTTAATAAACCTAAACCTATTTCAAACTTGAACAATTACAGAACGCTCGAGTTAATTTATGATGCGTTTCACTACAAAATATTATTCCTACAGCATAATAAATTCAAAGAATAGCTTCAATCTCCGAGTGCTGCCGATAGACGTGAATGGAGGTAGCATTAATTAGTTATTGCAATTTACTCTTTGCATTCGCTTCTGTCCTCAGACACTAGCATCAACGTGCGGAAGTTTATCACAAATTGAAACGTCGATTTCCCTCCTTTTACATTCTTTTACCTGATTGTTGTTTCAGTCATCAGATTGTGGCCATACTGGGGCACCGCTTTGAAGGGTATAGTCGGACAAATCCTTCCAAGTACTTGTCTTTTGTAAGTCTGGTACTTATTCTATCAGTTTTTTTTGTTGCTGAAACTACTAAGCTGCGGTAGTCAAGTGGCAGTAGAAGAATAACACACACACACACACACACACACACACACACACACACACACACACACACACACACACACACAACACACAAGCCTGGTACTAATTCTATGGATCTCTTTTGCCAAACTGTTAGGTTACGGGGACGTAAAGAAACCAACAACAGTTAAGTGGTGGTGGTGGGGACAAATACAAAGATACTCATCCATATATATATATATTATATATATATATATATATATATATATATAATATAAATTAGAGATAAAACCACTATTATGCAACTCTAATTTATATTTATATCTTTATATTGTGAAATTTGATTTAAAACTAAATTGAATTTTTCCCGTAAGTTTGGAGTTATACTCCCTATTATTATTATTATTATTATTATTATATATATATATATATATAATATATATATATATATATATATATATACACATGCGCATACATATATATATATACACATGCAGAAACGTGTATATACGACAGGCTTCTATATAGTTTCCGTTGACCAAATTTCCTCACACGGCATTGATCGGCTCGGGGCTATAATAAAACTTATTTGCTCCAGGTGTCGCGCGATGGGATTGAACTGAAAACGAAGTATTTGCAAAGCAAGCTTCTTAGTCCCAGAGCCATACGTATGCCTGAAATAAATAATATTTCAAATTTTTGCCACAAGGGCAGCTTAAGAGAGGTGGGGATGAGTCGATAACATCGACCTCAGTGCGTAACTGGTACTTATTTTATCGATCTTGAAAGGATGAAAGGCAAAGTCGACCTCGGCGGAATTTGAACTCAGAACGTAGCGACGGGCAGAATACCATTAAGCATTTCGCCTTAATAATATATTATAATATATTGAAACATTTTTATAAAATTATAAAATTGAAAGCAGCGTATTGGCGGAGTCGTTAGAATACTCGACGGTGTTTCTTTCGATTCTCTGTGTTCTGAGTTCGAATCCCAACGATGACAAATTTGTCTTTAATCATTTCCGGAGATGATAAAGGAAAGTACCAGTCTGGTTCTAAGTAGTGCGCTGGCGGAATTGCTTGGGTATTGGACAAGGATGCTTTGCTGTATTACAGTATCTGTTCCGGTAGGGCACATTCCGAGTTCAAATTCCGTTTCCCCATCATCGAAAAACGATGACAATTCTGTAAGAAGTTGCGACAAACAGATATTTATTTCTTTATTGCCCACAGCGGGCTAAACATAGGGCAAGTCGATTACATCGACTCCTCTCCGTAACTGGTACTTATTTAATCGACCCCGAAAGGATGAATGGCAAAGTCGACCTCGGTGGCATTTGAACTCAGAACGTAACGGCAGACGAAATACCTATTTCTTTACTACCCACAAGGGCTAGGCTTAACACAGAGAGGACAAACAAGGAGAGAGAGAGAGGAAAGGATAAGTCGATTATATCGACCCCAGTGCGTAACTGGTACTTATTTAATCGACCCCGAAAGGATGAAAGGCGAAAGGCAAAGTCGACCTCGGTGGCATTTGAACTCAGAACGTAACGGCGATGAAATACCTATTTCTTTACTACCCACAAGGGGCTAAACACAGAGAGGACAAACAAGGACAGACAAACGGATTAAGTCGATTATATCGACCCCAGTGCGTAACTGGTACTTATTTAATCGACCCCGAAAGGATGAAAGGCAAAGTCGACCTCGGTGGCATTTGAACTCAGACGTAACGGCAGATGAAATACCTATTTCTTATACTCACAAGGGGCTAAACACAGAGAGGACAAACAAGGACAGACAAACGGATTAGTCGATTATATCGACCCCAGTGCGTAACTGGTACTTATTTAATCGACCCCGAAAGGATGAAAGGCAAAGTCGACTTGACGGAATTTGAACTCAGAACGTAACGGCAGACGAAAACCACTAACATTTTCGACCGAGTGCTACATTCTGCCATCGGCAATTCAAAAATGGGGAAAAAAATCATTGGAAATTCCAATAGTAAAGCAAGGGTAAGTGGTCTGCCACAAATGACACTTTTATGGGAACTGCACTTTTGGGTCAGTATAAGCCTGTATAGGCTTAGGGGACCAGAGACAGGGTAGAAAATTCAAGGGCTGCCCTAGGCTGCACACACATTAGGTAAGCCACTGGGAAACACAGGAAACACATAAGACTGAAAATAAGTTTAAAGGCAAGGCAAAAATGAATTTCTTATTTGTTTGCAAAATACCTTGACAACTTTAATATAGGAGAAAGTTTGCAAAATGCATTCCTACAAGATGCAGAATGAAATGGGATTCATCTTTATACAAACAGCAAAATAATCGAAAAAAGATGCATGGGTAAAAAAAACGTAGCTAGTAAGGAGCAAGCTAAGTGAAACGGAAACATTCAGAAACTTTTGGCAAACCAGTAACAAAAATATCTGCAGGACGTATGTAGAATGTTAACTGTCGTGAGAAGAGACTAAGGTTGGTAGTGTTATTGTTCACCGTTGATATAAGTAATAACTAAGGAAATATAGTCTGAAAAAAAAAGTGTATATATATGTATATATAGGCGCAGAAGTGGCTGTGTGGTAAATAGCTTGCTTGCCAAGCACATGGTTCCGGGTTCAGTCCCACTGCTTGGTACCTTGGGCAAGTGTCTTCTACTATAGCCTCGGGCCGACCAAAGCCTTGTGAGTGGATTCGGTGGACGAAAACCGAAAGAAGTCCGTCGTAGTATGGTATGTCTGTCTGTATGTATGTATGTATGTATATATTATATATATATGTATTTGTGGGGCTATGTTTGTTTCCCCATCATCGCTTGACAACCGATGTTGGTGTGTTTACGTCTCTGTAAAAAGAGTCCGATACAATAAGTACTAGGCTCACAAAGAATAAGTCCTG
>NC_043014.1:40992058-41019558 GCF_006345805.1 Octopus sinensis
TTTTTTTCAGTTTCTGCAATTTCAACCAATCAGTGACGTCTACTGATGTAAAAAACATTCTGTGCCGTATGAATATGTCCCTCGTTTAAGAAACAGATTAGGTTTATTTACATTTGTGAAGAAAAAAAAAGATACCCTTTCCCCCACCCCTAACCCTAACTCTAACTAAACCTAACCCTAACCCTAAACCAGATTGAAATGCAATAGATCGATACTAGGGTCATAATTATGGGTGACAATTTCATATGACACCGCTAGAAAAAACTGCCGTTCAAACCGAAAAGATCCCTATGAGCGGTTGGTGATAATTGGAAGGGTGGTGTGTTTTTGCTGTTGTCCAGCTGCATCCAAATCGACCCTGACCGAGCAGACATATAAACAAATCTGCTCCAACCGCGACCATCATTCCTTCGTTTTCGAACGCAGCCTATTTATAAGTTTACATGAGCGGACGTGCCTTTTCTTATCTTATTCAGACAGTAAGGTGATAGTTGACTGTATATCGCAAATGGGGCGAGTGACCACGTAGAAGCCACCCGTCCCACTTCATCCTGCCCTCCATCCACCCGTCTCACCCGTCTCCTTCCCCTCCTTTCCACTATTCCCTTCTCTTCATACTATCTCTCTTACCATCACCTTACCCTTCACTATCTCCTCCCCTCCATCCTCTCTCCCTCTTCCCATCACCCACCCCTTCCCATCACCCTCCCTTCCTCTCCCCTTCACTCTCCCTCTTTTCATCACCCTCTCTCTTCTCATCACCTTCTCTCCCCTTCACTATCCCCTCCCTCCATCCTCCCTCTTGCCATCGCCTTCCCTCTTCCTATCACCCACCCTATTCCCCGTCACCTTCCCTCCCATTCTCTCTCCCTCTTCTCATAACCCTCTCTCTTCTCATCCCCTTCCGACCCCTTCACCATCCCCCTCTCACACCCTTCACCCCTTCATCCCTTCACCCCCCCAACTCACCCCTTCACCTCTCCACCCCATTCACCCCCGATAATTTTCTTAATTGTGTGGACGGTATTAATGGTCTAACTGGTCTCTAAATGGTTATATTACTTCCTTGACATGTATTAATTACTGACTTCATTTTCGCTCGGATAGACGGAGATGGTTATCAGCTAAAATGAGATTTACTTACTTACTTACTTACCTAATTAATTAATTATTTATCTATTTACTAATTTTACTTTGCAGGGTTGGAGGAAGTCGGCTTGCGCCTATCTTCTTGGCAAGCTCTCCTAGACAGTTCAAACCGATTCTATTAAAGTTTCTTTCGAACCGTTGCAAGTCAACACTTGCGAGAAAGACGTCAGTAATGATGGAGTTTCAAAGAGAGAGGGAGAGAGAGAGAGAGAGAGAGAAAGAAGAGAGAGAGAGAGAGAGTTTCCTGCGGATGGTTTTCTCGAAGGACTGAGCGTGGAAATTAGTGTGGAACCTGAGGATAGGTTGTTGGACATAAGAATGCTGAGAAAAGGGAAGACAAGGGGCTAGGGGAAGCCCTTCATTTTGCCGTGACCCAAGTCCCACCAGGCCTGTACAAGCTTATAAAGTAGACCCATAAGTGCCGGTCCCATAAAAGTGTCGCCCAGGGCGAACAGCTCCATTGCTTCCCATTCAAATTACACTACCGAGTGGGACAAATTCAACTAGTAGGAAATTTGCCGATTTCTTCAAAGAAACGAAGAACTCTGGTCAAATGAAATAGAAATTTCACGTCATCTCGCCATCCTGCTGATTCAGTAATCTTTTCTTGACTGATCAAAATGCTCAGATAATGCTGTGTAACACAATTTTAATTTCTTTTTGTCTTATTTCCCATTTGCTTCTCTCTAAAATCAAAGAAAATGACTATTATTACTTTCAAACTTTGCTTTTGTGACCTGGGCATCAATATTTTGAAACTGATCTATTGTGAATTACATTTCAGATAGATTCAGCAGAATTTTCTTGAAGTTTCTAAGAATTTCAAGAATTTCTAGAACGTTCTGGTAACTTAGAGGACTATAAATACAGGGACCGTAAGCTCAACAGTTCAGTTTATTTCTAGATGTCCAGGTTGAGACAAATGGACAAAAGCAAAGTAAGTTTGAAGCAAATAAGCCATTTTTCTTACTTTCTCGGGGTAAGCAATTAGGAAATAACAGTTGATATCCAAGGATAGAAATCGTGTTACATATTGTAATCCTTGGCGTTAAGTCTGAGTACGAGCGGGTGCTGAGAAGTTCCCGGCTTTGGATAAAAGAAAATACAGGAGGATCAGTTAATTATAATTTTATGTAACATATTCCACTCTCAGATTCACACACACTTATTGCAGCGGTCCTTCAGTTTTTCTAAGCCCTGTAAAAGAACTTGGAAGGTTGGGCTTCCAGCCGGGTCTTTCGTGATACCCTTAAAATTAGGAACTTTTTCAGTCGTAGAAAAAAACTGAAATGCCAAGAGAATTCAGTGATATGGCTGCCCAAATCACCACAGTGCCGCCGTGTCTATGTTTCACGGTAACGACCAAGCATTCACGGCTGAAGACTTCTTTGGGTTGTCTCCAGATATGAACGCGTTCTGAAGTGGAAAAAGGATGAATGACGAATTATCGAAGAAGATGACATCGTGCCCTTGAGCCATTGACCACGTCTCATAGACTAGACACCGTTTATTTCCGGTTAGTGGGACAGAAGAGGTTTAGCAATTGTAGCCCACACCCCCCAAAGTATGCAGCTATATAGAGCTCACGACGAACAATTTTGTTTGGCACAAAGCTGGATAATGGTGGTTTAGCTCTAATGTCACTTTCGGTGTCGTAGATTTTAGACAATCTATTTTACTATCCAGTGAGTTATGCCTTCTGTCCACAATTGTGCTTATCAGAGTTGGTTTTTATTGGGTTGTCCGGATAGTTCGTGCCGATTTATAGTAGCTTACCTTTCGAATTATTTTAGAACATGGTTGAGTCCATAAAATAGGATTTGACTACACCTCCATTTAGAACACAATTTAAGCTATCTTTTCGGTGGAATTTGAACTCAGAACGTAACGGCAGATGAAATACCTATTTCTTTATTACCCACAAGGGGCTAAACGCAGAGGAGACAAACAAGGACAGACATAGGTATTAAATCGATTACATCGACACCAGTGCGTAACTGGTACTTAATTTCTCGACCCCGAAAGGATGAAAGGCAAAGACGACCTCGGCGTAATTTGAACTCAGAACGTAGCGGCAGACGAAATACTGCTAAGCATTTCGCCCGGCGTGCTAACGATTCTGCCAGCTTCGCCGCCTTACATAAATAAGAACACAAATATGCAGACTAGAACAGTTCCGAATTTGTTATATTACTAACAGAAAAAAAAAAAGTTAAATAACAATTGGTTTCCAGCATTTTCTCCAATCCACATATGTACTCGTACAAGACTGTCTGACCACCCATCCACCTATCTATCTACGCCTTTTCCATTTTATCTGCTGGTGCTACGAGAAATGTTTCTATATTGTGAGAAACAAGATTCTCCATTATCCATTAATCCCAACAGATTTTAGTATTAACCTCTTTTAGATATGACCAAGGGTAATGACGTCGTAGCTGCTAGTCTTGCTATAGTTGTAAGAATAACTTGTCTGTCTGTCTGTCTGTCTGTCTGTCTGTTTATCTCTGTCTCTGTCTGTCTGTCTGTCTGTCTGTTTATCTCTGTCTCTGTCTGTCTGTCTGTCTGTCTGTTTATCTCTGTCTCTGTCTGTCTGTCTGTCTGCTTTCTTTTCTTCTAAGTTACTCGTATATTTTACCCCAGTATCACTTTGATGGCATGCACTGCTCTCTCACTCAATAATAATAATAATAATAATAATAATAATAATAATAATAATAATAATAATAATAATAATAATAATAGGCGCAGGAGTGGCTGTGTGGTAAGTAGCTTGCTAACTAACCACATGGTTGCGGGTTCAGTCCCACTGCGTGGCATCTTGGGCAAGTGTCTTCTGCTATAGCCCCGGGCCGACCAATGCCTTGTGAGTGGATTTGGTAGACGGAAACTGAAAGAAGCCCGTCGTATATATGTATATATATATATATGTATGTGTATGTATTTGTTTGTGTGTCTGTGTTTGTCCCCCTAGCATTGCATGACAACCGATGCTGGTGTGTTTACGTCCCCGTCACTTAGCGGTTCGGCAAAAGAGACCGATAGAATAAGTACTGGGCTTACAAAGAATAAGTCCCGGGGTCGATTTGCTCGACTAAAGGCGGTGCTCCAGCATGGCCGCAGTCAAATGACTGAAACAAGTAAAAGAGTAGGAGTAATAATAATAATGATAATAATAATGATAATAATAATAATAATAATAATAATAATAATAATAATAATAATAATTTCTATCACGTAGTTCAGTGTTGAACGCGTTCAGCTCCTTTTTGGGAGCAAAATTATCAAAGGAATTTGTCGGCTCTATTATTTACACACGAATCAATGTAACTATGAGTAGTAAACTCCACAGGCATTCTTTGTATTCCCAGACATAAATCTTGAATATGAACTGCATTTACGATATGTATATATGTATGCATCGCTATCATTTTTCAAGGCTCTTTAGATTTAATAAAACAGTTGCATAATTAGTCAATAATTAAATAACGCTTTTATTGCTTCAAACTCAACAAAACATTAGAACAATTTATTTAAAGTTTTTTGCTTCACATTCAGTTATCTTTCGATTCAATCCATCAACGTATTTTCAATAAAAATGTAATTATTCATATTATGCAAGTTTATATGAAATACATGGAATGTTTGTTATGCCGATGCATTTATTAAATATCAACTTTAGCCTGTTTTAAAATGCCGACATTTTTGACGGTATGTATATGATAATAATAATAATAATAATAATAATAATGATAAGGATAATAATAATAATGATAAGAATAATAATAATGATGATAACGATAATAACAATAATAACGATAATAATAATAATGATGATAACGATAATAATAATAATAATAATAATAATAATAATAATAATAATAATAATAATAATGATGATAACGATAATAACAATAATAATAATAATAATAATAATAATAATAATAATATTAATAATAATAATAATAATAATAATAATAATAATAACAACAACAACAACAATAATAAATGCCTTGCTGCAGTACCAGGCAGTGGCTCTCGTGGCTTCTGATCTTAACTGATTGGAAGTGTTATCATGTGCATTGTTTTGTCTTGGTAAAAGATGGGCAACAGCAAATATTCTGCTCAATACCACAGATTTGCTTGTCAGTTGTTTGACCTTAACCAGTTGATCATGTCCCTTAGTGGCTGACGATATATGCATCTCTGATCACGAGCAGAAGTAGTGGGGGAGCATCATAGCCATGTGTTGAGAGGGATTACTTGGGGTTTAAATGATTCACCTCTGGAAACATGGGTGTTTCATTTAACATCCTTAAATAACCCTTATTCAAGGACCTTTTGAGTGGGATGGGTTACTCGACCAGAAGAAAATTCTAACTGGGCCCCACCTGCAAGGTCATGCGCTGTTTATCTTGATATGAGATCACCATGTCGCGCACATATGGTTGTGATGCATGTGCCTCGTGTACCTTTACAGACGGGTAGTCATGATGGGTATCCTGGGCTTCGTATATTTTACCCCAGTGTCACTTTGATGGCATGCTCTGCTCGCTCACTCAATAATAATAATAATAATAATAATAATAATAATAATAATAATAATAATAATAATAATAATAATAAAACTACTCTATTGGGGACAACTAGGATTTTGAGATTGGTGCTTGAATGTTTTCCACTAGTTGAATGTTAGTTAATGTTTTCCACTAGTTGAATGTTAGTTAATGTTTTCCACTATAAGTTAATATCCAAGTACCGAAGCTTATAATTTGCCGGAAGAGAAAGCACTGAGAACCAATTACATCAAATACAAAATAGACAACACATCAGAAGGTGATAAGTGCAGAATTTGTGGACAAAATGGTGAAACCGTTACACATATTACAAGTCAATGTACGCCACTATGCCAGAAAAAATATGAGACGTCATGACAATATAGCAAGGATTGTCCATTGGACACTTTGCAACAAGTATGGACATGACAGAGCAAAAAAGTGGTACGAGCATAAACCCGAAGGCATCATCGAAAATGATAATGCAAAGATCCTATGGGATTTTATGATTCAGTGCGACCATGAGATAGAGAATAGGAAGCCAGACATAGTATTAATTGAGAAAGAAAACAAACGATGATGGATCATGGATATAGCATGCCCAGCTGACAGCAAGGTATGCGATAAGGAAGAAAGAAAAGTTGATAGATATGACAGGTTAGCTTGGGAGGTTAAGCAACTGTGGTCGCTCAAAAAGGTGGCAACAGTACCAATAATTGTCGGAGGCCTGGGAACAGTGAGTAAAAATCTTGAGAAGTACATGGAACAAATAGGGGCTGCGATAAGGGCAGAGCACTTGCAGAAAACAGCACTGCTTGGAACCGCTCGAATACTCCGGGTAGCGCTCGAATAAGGGGTGTTACCTTAGTTCACTGGTAGTGAACAGCCGGCACCGTAGTACATCTCCAGCCTTAGAAGCTGTGCAAAGACAATAGATAATAATAATAATAATCCTTTCTAATGTGGGGCACGCGACTTGAAATTTGGGGATGGGGACTAGTCGATTATATCGACCCCAGTATTTCACTGGTACTTAATCTATCGACCCCGAAAGGATGAAACGCAAAGTCGACCTCGGTGGAATTTGATCCCAGAACGTAAAGACGGGCGAAACACCGTTAAGCATTTCGTCCTGCGCGCTAACGATTCTGCCAGCTCGCAACAACAACAATAATAATAATAATCCTTTCTACTATAGGCACAAGGCCTGAAAGGGGAACAGTCGATTACATTAACCGCAGTGTTTCACTGGTACTTAATTGATCGACCTCGAAAGGATGAAAGGCAAAGTCGATCTCGGCGGAATTTGAACTCAGAAGGTAGCGACGGTCGAAATGCTGCTAAGCATTTCTTCCAATGCGCTAACGATTCTGCCAGGTCGCAATAATGATAATAACAACATCAACAACAACAACAACAACAACAACAACAACAACAACAACAACAACAACAACAACAATCCTTTATTTATTTACTCACCGAGACTAATTCTATTCAGTTGTGTTTGGGGAGAGTCATAATTCTATTCAATTTTATTTATACAGGAGACAATTACATGAATTGTTAATAACAACACAGGTGGGTTTACAAAAATGCGTGCGGATATTATGTAAAGTTATGTAAAATTATACAGCTTTGATTATTATGGAAGTTGTTCAAAGAAAACACTTTAAAAATTTTTATGTAGAAATAATGACACGGTAAATAACTATAAAGAAAATACATAATATATAAAACAAGATTTTTTTTTTGAAAAATATAAGTACACACAGAAATATTTAGTGTAAACAAATTCTCACACAAACTCTTTCACATACGAATGAGAATCAACCCACGTACTAAATTAGGCAACAGCTTAACGGATCTGCCCTTCCACTAATCATAGTATATCTATCCTCGTTTATCACGGGTTTTGGTTCGCCACAAAATACCGTGTTAAATGAATCAGCGATAAATGAAAAATATATTTGGTCCTGAGGTCTCAAGTTGGACTGAGCATTGCGGATAGTAGATGGGGGCACGTTTTACGATCCAAGCAGAATCTTTGAGTGATCGCCGATCCGTGTTATGACAGATCAATTCGAGATAAGCGTAACACGGTTCACAATTAGCGTACCGAGTGTCAGACAAAATGAACTGCAGCATCCTATTACAAACTTTTACTTAATATGTCCAAAGTGTGGAGGCGCAATGGCCCAGTGGTTAGGGCAGCGGACTCGCGGTCGTAGGATCGCGGTTTCGATTCCCAGACCGGGAGTTGTGAGTGGTTATTGAGCGAAAACACCTAAAGATCCACGAGGCTCCGGCAGGGGACGGTGGTGATCCCTGCTGTACTCTTTCACCACAACTTTCTCTCACTCTTACTTCCTGTTTCTGTTGTACCTTGTATTTCAAAGGGCCGGCCTTGTCACTCTCTGTGTCACGCTGAATATCCCCGAGAATTACGTTAAGGGTACACGTGTCTGTGGAGTGCTCAGCCACTTACACGTTAATTTCACGAGCAGGCTGTTCCGTTGATCGGATCAACCGGAACCCTCGTCGTCGTAATCGACAGAGTGCTTCCTTTACCGAGTGTCAGACAAAATGAACTGCAGCATCTTATTACAAACTTTTACTTTATATGTTCAAAGTCGACTTTCCCTTTCGTTCTTTTGAGCTCAAGTACATGTCAAACTAAACACAAACCACATCATCATCAGCTTATGAAAGTTTGCCAATATTATACGCTTGCCCTGCATCTTCTCTCCCGACAAAATAATATTTTAAATCTAGATATTTACCAAAACATTTGTACGAGGGCGAGACATAAAGTAATGCCAATTTGTTTAGGACAGGTATAATTACCAACACAGGAACATGTATCATACATCAAAATGAAGCTGGTCCTCTGTGGATCACATCCCAACTTCTCAACATAGTCACCGTTTCTCTCAATAGCAATGTCCCACCTTCGAATGAGAGCATGTATCCCTGCCCTGTAAAATTCTGTTGACTGTTCTTTGAGCCACTTCTTCACTACGGTTTTCACGTCCTCGTCACTGGAATAATGTTTGCCTCTCAAACCCTCTTTCATGGGGCCGAAGTCTGAAGGTGCTAAATCTTGTGAGTGTGGAGGTAGTGAAGAGGTAGCTCAAAGAAGAGTCAACAGAATTTTACGGGGCAGGGATACATGCTCTCATTCGAAGGTGGAACATTGCTGTTGAGAGAAACGGTGAAGTAGGGATGTGATCCACAGAGGACCAGCTTCATTTCGTTGCATGATACATGTTACTGTGTTGGTAATTATACCTGTCCTGAACAAAATGGCATTACTTTTTGACTCACACTCGAAATTTATTGTTTTGTTTATTTGATTTTGCTTCAAGGACTAAAGAATATTTTTGATACTGGGTGACTTATCTGGTTCACTTTATAGATATGTGAACGTGGCTATAAAATACAACGGTTTCAAATTTTGGCACATACCAGTAATTTCAGAGAGTGTGGTGGGGTAAGTTGATTACATCGAACCCCAGTGTTCAACTGGTACCTATTTTATCGACCTCGGGAGTATGAAAGGCAAAGTCGAACTCTGCGGAATTTGAACTCAGAATGTGAAGACGGACGAAATGCTACTAAGCATTTTGCCCGGCATACTAACGACTCCGTCAGTCCTCTGCCTTAACAATAATAATAATAATGATAATAATAATAATAATGATAATAATAATAATAATAACAATAATAATAATGATAATAATAATAATAATGATAATAATAATAATGATAATAATAATAATAATAATAATAGCAATAATAATGATAATAATAATAATAGTTATTGTTGCCGTTGCTGTTGTTGCAATGGTTTCGTATTGAGGTACAAGGCCAGCAATTTTGAGAGAAGAGGCTTATTCAATACCTATTTCTTTATTACCCACAAGGGGCTAAACACAGAGGGGACAAACAAGGACAGACATAGGTATTAAGTCGATTATATCGACCCCAGTGCGGAACTGGTACTTAATTTCTCGACCCCGAAAGGATGAAAGGTAAAGTCGACCTCGGCGGAATTTGAACTCACATCGTAACGGCAGACGAAATACCGCTAAGCATTTCGCCCGGCGTGCTAACGTTTCTGCCAGCTCGCCTATTCAATACCATCGACCCAGTACATGAGACGACATTACTTACATTTTGTTGTGAGTGTGAAGATCTGAATACAGCTGCTTATTCAAATACGCTCAGCTTTTCATTTATGAAGCGAATGCATGAATGTGCGCACAATCAGAGACAAAAGCCTACAAATAGCATTCCTAACAGACATAACAATAGTTTGTGATGCATCACTATTATTGTTGCTATTCAAATATCATTGACAATAGTAAGCCATTGAACGCGCGCCTTTGATATTTTTTCCGCAGAGAATGACTGGTGCACACTCCATAGTTATAAGGTCCTGGTTTCTTCTCAGCAAATTTTCTATCCATAATCTGTAGAACGCAGATAGGGCAAAATTAATTAAGGAAGATTGTAAGCTGCCATAAATTAAAATATAAGAGTGGCTGTGGTGGTAAGTAGCTTGCTTACGAACCACATGGAGTCCAGGTTCAGTCCCACTGCGTGGCACCTTGGGCAAGTGTCATCTACTATAGCCTCGGCCCGACCAAAGCCTTGTGAGTGGATTTCGTAGACGGAAACTGAAAGAATCCCGTCGTATATATGCATATATATCTTCCTTAAAGATCTACAATGTCTTGTACAGAATTGGCAACTACAACCTTTACCGGTAATAGCCGGCTGTTGTAACTGGGCTTCATGTACCTTTGCTTGTCGTTTAAGTCCTCCTGCCGAATCACACTCTTTTCCATATGCCCGACAGATATGATTACTATGATGTGTTACACCACCACCAGTGGCCAGGTTGTCACTTATCTGTCTCGCTTTATGACTACGAAGATGACTCTTGAGTCCAGCTTTACATATCACATATCATATATCGATACCACCATAAACAACTGGTCTATGGCATTAAGTGGAAGGACCGCATCAGTGATCTTGAAATATTGGAAGGCTCTCGGTGTGAAAGTATAGAAGCTCTTGAGTTAAAGCAAAGGCTCAGATGGAGTGGTCATTTGGTCAGGATGAAGGATTCAAGGATGCCAAAACAACTCTTTTATGGAGAGTTAGCTAAAGGAGAACGACCGCATAAACCAAAAAGAGGTATAAGGACTTTCTGAAGGCTTCCTTAAGAAATGCTTGCATCTCTCCTGACACATGGGAAGGCATAGCTATTGATCGTAGCAGGTGGAGAAAGATTGTGCACGAGAGGACAGCTACTTTTAAGAAATCTCGAGTTGTACATGAGATAGTAAGAAGGGATGTCAGGAAGGGCATCGCTGTTACACTTCCAGATGGGAAGGGTCTTCCAATGATGCTGACATGCGATGTCTGTGCAAGACCCTGCCTCAGTATATACATATATACATATATACATACATACATACATACATACATACATACATACATACATATATATATATATATATATATTATATATATATATATATATTGCTTATATTTTGTACTGTCGTTACTGTCCTGTTTTTGTTACCATTTTTACCCCTCTGCAAAAAGATCTCAAATTTTAATTGATTTGCTTTTCGCAGGAAGGAAAGTTTCTTATTCGAAGATACGTCTCGCCTTCACCTTCGAAACGTAGAGTAGATGAAACCATGGCGACTGAAGAAGGGGTTTTTTCTTTGTGTTAATTGTCCTGTACTCTATTTTTTTGTTGTTTAAAAAATGTCCAGTTCCTTGGGTTTGTGTCTATGTTTTCGTTTCTCATTGTGTTCGACGTTTTTTTGGTGTCCTGTACTCATATATGCGTGTATATATACATGTAGAGGTAGGTACGTACATATATGTTTATATATGCGCATATGTTTTTATTTATTAATATATATATATATATATATATATATATTATATATATATACATACATGCACATGTAGATCAAGAGATAAAAGAAAATGTCACGAGTATTAGATTGGCAATTACTAGATAATGCAGCAGCGTTTCAATATGAATCGATGTCCTGTAATCTTTTGTCTTATGAATTAATTCTTTCTCACGACCTTTAAGACTCCCCGATACATGGTAAATGTCAAGTAATGTCAAATACCACGTGACTGTCTGAAAGTGCGTCGGTGCAACAATTCAAAGTATGTAACTGTCATGTGTAATTTTTTTTTTTCTTTCTGAAATTCACCGGTGAATATAGTCGGTTAAAAAATGCCGATTCAGCTAAATCTTAGTTCCGGCATGTGTAATCCTGGTCGAGATTCATGACTAATCCACATGATATTTAATTAACTGATAATTAATTAACTGATTACAACAATTTCTGTAACTATATATTTGTTTGCCGTGTCAAGATAGCCTTACCGGTCTCCTCAGGCTCTTTTAAAAACAGCTGTTCTTAACTTCAGCAGTTGTACCTCATTCGTTGGGAAGTATTGTGTATTCACAAGCGGAATGCTGGGTAGTTAGAACGGCATGCTGGGTATTTAGCGGTGTCGTGATTTTAATTAGAAATAAAATATTTAAACCAGATTCTTATATTTAAGACACATTTTTGGGTTCTTAACCTATTTTTATCTAATCTATGGATCCATTTGATTATCACTTTATTCAGGTGGACCCCTTTGATTGCTATTTTATTCTGGTGGACCTTCATAGCCATTCAATGATTAAAAGCTATTTTATAGACATTTCTTTCAAAATTCTTTCAAAATTCCTGTTTTGTTTGCTTACTCTTTTACGCTTCTACTCTTTTACTTGTTTCAGTCATTTGACTGTGGCCATGCTGGAGCACAACCTTTGGTCGAGCAAAATCAACCCCGGGACTTATTCTTTGTAAGCCCAGTACTTATTCTATCGGTCTCTTTTGCCGAACCGCTAAGTTACGGGGACGTAAACACACCAGCATCAGTTGTGAAACGATGTTGGGGGGGACAAACACAGACACACAAACATACACGCACATACATATATATACATATATACGACGGGCTTCTTTCAGTTTCCGTCTACCAAATCCACTCACAAGGCATTGGTCAGCCCGAGGCTATAGTAGAAGACACTTGCCCAAGATGCCACGCAGTGGGACTGAACCCGGAACCATGTGGTTGGTTAGCAAGCTACTTACCACACAGCCAATT
Organism: Octopus sinensis; assembly: GCF_006345805.1. NCBI lineage: Eukaryota > Metazoa > Mollusca > Cephalopoda > Octopoda > Octopodidae > Octopus > Octopus sinensis. Next base: position 41,004,967 of record NC_043014.1, read on the forward strand.
ATAAATAAAATATTTAAACCAGGTTCTTATATTTAAGACACATTTTTTGGATTAAAACAGTGGTTCTCAACCAATTTTTATCTATGGATCCCTTTGATTACCACTTTATTCAGGTGGAGGATCTTTACCTTTTGACCTACAGATTTAAAAAATATTTTTTTGTAACTAAGCACTTTCAAATTTCGGACGCTGGTAGAATATGTCATATAAAACATGCTTTACTCATAGCATTTTTGAGAAAAACTTATATTTACGAAGTTATTTCACCTGAAAGTTCTCGTATTTCGGTAATTTCAACCAATCAATGACGTGTATTCAGCTGAATAAAATTACTGCTGTTGTTTGTCAACAAGAACTTCCGGCGGTGTATATTTCGATTGTCACTGTTATTTATGACAACCCTAAAACCCTCACCCTGATCCTAACCATAACCCTAACCCTTACCCGAAAGCCCTAAGACCTAACCCTAAACCCTAACCCTACAACCTTAAAACTAGTACAAACACACGAACGATGTCATAAATAATAGTGACAAACAGAAAATACACCACCGATAGTTGTTGTTGACAAACAACGGCAGTAATTTTATTCAGCTGAATACACGTCACTGATTGGTGGAAATTACCGAAATAGGACTACTTTAACGTGAAATAACTTCTTAAATATAAGTTTTTCTCAAAAATGCTTACAATAAAAGTTGTGTTAGGGGAGAGTCATAATTCTATTCAATTTTATTTATACAGGAGACAATTACATGAATTGTTAATAACAACACAGGTGGGTTTACAAAAATGCGGGTATGTAAAGTTATGAAAAATTAAACAGCTTTGATGATTATGGAAGTTGTTCAAAGTAAACACTTTAAAAAATTTTTATGTAGAAATAATGACACAGAGGGGACAAACAAGGACAGACGAACGGATTAAGTCGATTACATCGACCCTAGTTCGTAACTGGTACTTATTTAATCGACCCTCCAAAGGATGAAAGGCAATGTCGACATCGGCGGAATTTGAACTGAGAACGTAGCGTCAGACGAAATACTGCTCGGTATTTCGCATTTCCCTCGGCGCACTAAAGGTTCTGCCAGCTCGAATAGTAAAAAAAAAAAAAAACTGCATGAAGGAGATAATTTCGCGAATTCGCTGTGCTCGGTTGAGACCCAACAAAGGACCAGCAGAGAGCAAGATAGCACCAATTACGTCTATGCTGCACCAATTGCCTCAATGCTGTGTATGTATATGTATGTCTAACTGAGATAGAATATGATGTTATACGTGTATTGTCCCACTTACATAAAGAAGTTACGTGACATCAATCCTCGCAGACTGTGGAAGAATAGGCGATGCGTCCTACACACATACGCACACGCACGCACGCATACATACATACGTTCATGTATACATTCATGCATACACACACACAAGCGCGCACACACACACATATATACACGTGGCTCTCTTTCTATGTCTCTATCTCTCTTTCTCTTTCTCTTTCCCGCCTTCCTCTCTCTCTATATGTATGCATGTATGTATGTATGTATGTATGTATACATATATATACATACGTACATATAAATACATACACACACACGCACAGACACACACACAATTATACATTCATACACATAGTTACGTATACACACGCACACAAAACATATATTTATATGTATGTGTTCAAATACATACATGCATACATAGATACATACATAGATACATACATACATAAATACATACATACATACATACATACATACATACATACATACATACATACATACATACATACATACACGTGTACATTTGCTTACAAAGGGACAAAGTAAAGCAGATATGTAATGTTTATATAAAAGTGTTCACGTTTATTTGTACACGTAATACAGAAGTGACACAAAACGGCTCAGATTTGAACACAAAGCTCTTAGTAGGCACGCACACCCACCTCTGATACATTCTACATACAAATACAGAAATACAGCAACAATTTTCTTTGTCAGAATTCTATGCAGACAAAACAAATAAGTTTGGCCATAATAGTAGGTTTTGGCAGTTCTTACCGGAATCATAATTTTCAAGATTTATCTTTATATATAAAATTGAAGTTGTGTGTGTGAGACTCTGTCTCCTCCGAATTAGATTCCTAACTACTCCCACATTTTGCGGTGCAGTTTAACCAAAAGCGGGTACCTTATAGTCGTCATTCATATCGAGCCCTTCTGGGTATTAGCGTGCGTCTACGATGAATCTACGATTTTAAAAAAATTACCATCATTTTTCCGCATTTTTAATGATTTTTGCTCGGTTTATATAAGGGAAGTAACTCTCTAAAATGCTTATATAGTTATTTCCCTTACAAACCCGAGCAACGCCGGGCGATACTGCTAGTTATATATATATATTAGAAAAAACCCACAATAGTCTATTATGTATTTTTTTCGTTCTTTTTTCATATACTGCTTAGATTCGCTCTGTCTTTCATTTTCCGCGGGTCGCTATAATAATAAGTAGCAGTTAAGTTAGTGGTGGGGATATTTTACTGGTTCCAAAAAGATAAAATGTAAAATTGGCCTCGGCCGTAACTATAAAATTACAAGATATTTTGTTCTGCTATCCACAGCTCCCATACCACCGCAATTATAAAAAGAAAACAGTAAAATACCAATATTGATTGCATTGATTTCCTTTCGGACACAGGCATTCTCTATAAGGTTAAGCTAAGCATATTGAATCAAATTTCTTGCACGTTGGAGCTTCTTTCTTTTGCCGCCATCTCCATGGCTTGACTCGCTTCGCCAGTATCTTGCATTGCCACGTCTGTGAGATTATTACCCAGCTTCTATTGGTCACTATCTTTTTTCTAGCTTTCCCGTCTCTGCAAAGTCTTTCGCTGGCAGAGATCTCGGCACTGTTACGTTCCGAGGCAGTCGACGGCGCATCTCTTTGCCCCTGCGCTTGCAGTTAGTCTTGGCACTGCCATTGTCACAGCAGCCAACATTCTTCTCTCGTGTACCTTGATTTGTGCATCATGTGATTTCCAGTTTGCTGGACGTAAGTCATAACTCTTGCACATCAAATTTTGTTGGCTACGCGACTTTGTTCATTTCTCTTTGAGCTTTAGACTTTCGTAAGATCTATTCGGAAGTCAGGCAGCATTACGAAAGTTCTTTTGTGCTCTTGTGCATTACTTACTCAAAGCACGGTGCTCTCACGCCTATTTCTTTATTCTTCCTTCCATGCCACATTTCTTTCATTTGTATCGTTCATTTAACCTCCCCGTTTTATTCTCTGGGGTTGGTTCTGTAGCATTTCTGTAACTCACAGACACGCTGTTTCCTCTTATTTTCTTTATTTAAAGGGAAAAATTTGACAAGACAGTCAGCCACCGGCTGACACTCGCTGACGATACATCGAAGAGGCTAGGGAACAGAAGAAAGAAGACATGCACCCAACACCAGAGCTGAAGACACCTCCGAAAGTGGGGGATCCGCCACGTCAAAACGGTAGAGGAGTAGGGGCCGAAACCGAACGGGGTTCCTCCTGATGATGTCTTCAGCTAACTGGATCCTATAAAGGAGCTGTTGTGGTAGCAGCCCACGAAACACAGTTGTAATTCTCCTGCAATTTTGATACCACCATTTTCACCAAAGTCATTTCCACTTTCACATTTCTTGTTATCACTTTACCCAACGCTTCCGTTCCAGAGATGAATTTACCTGAAAGTATTTCGCTGTACAGAATCGATCATATTGATCTTAATAGTTTGAGATGGCGACCGGCAGACAAAATGTTGCCAGGTAACACTCCTCGCTACCTCTTCGTCTGGCTATATCAATAAGGCGGCGTTGGCAGACTCGTTAGCGCGCCGGGCGAAATGCTTAGCGGTATTTCGTCTGTCGTTACGTTCTGAGTTCAAATTCCGCCGAGGTCGACTTTACCTTTCATCCTTTCGGGATAGATAAATTAAGTACCAGTTTCGCAATGGGGTCGATGTAATCGACTTAATCTCTTTGTCTGTCTTTGTTTGTCCCCTCTATGTTTAGCCCCTTGTGGGCAATAAAGAAATATATATCAATAACGATTTCTTATATTGGTACAATACGCCGATTTTGTGTTGTGTGCATGAGTGTGTGTGTATATATATATGTAAATTTGTACGCATGTGTGTGTGAGTGTGTGCGTGTGTGTGTGTGTGTGACTACCGTCATCAATAACCACCTCCAATAAAAATATAAATATAATGAAAAAAAAAATAAGAAAAAAAATCAGTCAGTATTTCTTGTCTAACAGCTTACGTTGATCCGAATTAGCCAAACGTAATCTGTTTCACTACTGTTGGCATAAATCGCACACATCTTCGTCTACGCAACACACACACACACACACACACACACACACACACACACACAGCACGCACCACACTTCATACACCCACACACACACACACACACACACACACACACACACACACCATCATACACACACACACACACACCACACTCATACACACACCACTCATACACACACACATGCAACCCACACACACACACTCATACACCGCACACACACACACACACTCATACACACACACACACACACACATCATACACACACACACACACACACACACAGCACACTCATACACACACACACTCAATACAACACACACACACACACACACACTCATTACACACGTCCACACACACACACTCATACACACCACACACACTCATACACCCACAACTCATAACATACTCATACAAACACACACTCATACACACACACACTCATACACACACACACACACACACACACTCATACACACACACACACACACTCATACACACACCACACACTCATACACACACACACACGCACAAACACACACACACACACACACTCATACCACACACACACACACTCATCACACACCACACACACACAACACATGCACACACACACACCACACACACACACAAACACGCACACACACACATACACCCACACTCATACACACACCACACACACACACACACACTCATACACACACACGCACAGAGTTTTCTGTTGGATTCGATTGAATCGACTATAAAATTCTAAATCAACACAGAAAAGAATCTAATTCTATCGTGCAATAGTTTTAAATCCACCACGAATTAAGATGCTTATCGATGTGCTAATTCTACATACAAATATACTTATTCAGCACATTGTGCAAATAACTCAATTTATGGCGTAATATTTAATCGATGCGGAGGCGCGATGGTCCAGTAGTTAGCGCAGCGGACTCGCGGTCGTAGGATCGCAGTTTCGATTCCCAGACTGGGCGTTGTGAGTGTTTTTTGAGCGAAAACACCTAAAGCTCCACGAGACTCCGGCAAGGGTGGTAGTGGCGAGCCCTGCTGTACTCTTTTACCACAACTTTCTCTCACTCTTTCTTCCTGCTTCTATTGTACCTGTATTTCAAAGTGCCAAGGACTCCAAATTTCATAGTGCCAAGGACTCCAAATCTGTTGCATTTCATATATAATGAGAGTATTACTGAAATATGAAATTAATGACTGTTGACCACAAGTATGTATATTCTAAGTGTGGAGGCGCAATGGCCCAGTGGTTAGGGCAGCGGACTCACGGTTAAAGGATTCCGAGACCGGGTGTTGTGAGTGTTTATTGAGTGAAAACACCTAAAGCTCCACGAGGCTCCGGCAGGGGGGTAGGGGTAGCGAACCCTGCTGTACTCTTTCACCACAACTTTCTCTCACTCTTTCTTCCTGTTTCTGTTGTACCTATATTTCGAAGGGCCAGCCTTGTCACACTCTGTGTTACGCTGAACCTCCCCGAGAACTACGTTAAGGGTACACGTATCTGTGGAGTGCTCAGCCACTTGCACGTTAATTTCACGAGCAGGCTGTTCCGTTGATTCGGATCAACTGGAACCCAGGTCGTCGCAACCGACTGAGTGCCACAATTTAATCGATAAACTAATAAGTTGTTCGTATGAAATTTGTCACAATTCATTTGATGAATAATTAATAGAATTTCTGAACGACTCTCGAGATGCCTACACGCATATAAATGTACTTTTGCGCAATGCAGTGAGAATGAATTTTGAGTAACCCATTCACTAATTCACTTTGTGATCATGAGTGCACCAGCCCTCACATGTGCGTATGCTCAAATTTTTGCGGATGCTTGTATGAGCGAGTGTACTCGCGTCATGCAGCTTACCCGAGGGCGTTTATACATTCATATCTGTTAACGGTTATCTTTATATATAAAAGTAAAGTTGTGTGTCTGTCTCCTACGATTTAGATTCCTAACTACTCCCACATTTTGCGGTGCAGTTTAACCAAAACTGGGTATCTTACAGTCGTGATTCATATCGAGCCCTTCTGGGTATTAGCGCGCGTCTACGATGAGTCTACGATTTAAAAAAAAATTTACCATCATTTTTTTCCATTTTTAATGCATTTTTTCGCTATTATATAAGGGAAGTAACTCTCTAAAATGTCTACGATGAGTCAACGATTAAAAAAAAATTTACCATAATTTTTTTTCCATTTTTAATGCATCTTTTTGCTATTTTTTGGCTATAACTCTCTAAAAATGCTTATATAGTTATTTCCCTTACAAACCCGAGCAACGCCGGGCGATACTGCTAGTTTTTAATACATTTCTCGCTGGATTGCGTGTTCGTTTCTCTTTTTGTCATCTGCGTTTTTATTTTTGATCTTCTATATAAATGAAGATATTTTCTCCGTCTGGCTGTTTTTCTCTCTACAAAACAGAAAGTTACATTGCGGAACAGTCATTTTAATGAGTTGTATTTATTTATTATCCGACTAGATACATCTGCACCACCGGATGCTCCTGAACCAGTTGTTGAGATTCCCACCCAAAAGGAATCGATGCTAGATATCTCGAAACATTAATGATTCTCGTATATTCCATCTTCTGTCTTTCATTTGCTATATATATATATATATATATATATATATATATATATATAAAGAGAGAAAGAGAGAGAGACCAAAGTGAACGTACGCCGCTATATATATATCTATATATATATAAAGATGAGAATGTGTGTCTGTCTGTGTGTCTGTGTGAATCTCTAAAACTTGAGAACTACATAAACAATTTCATTCAAATTTTACACATGCCTTACTTAGGGTCCATGAAGTGTCATATGCCAAAAAAAATGTTAAACTTCTTGCCTAGTGCGAGCCCACAGCAATATCATATCTGCTCCACTATTTCAGTATTACGTGTCAACAGTGAAACAATAACATCTCTCTTTTGAAATGTCAGATACTTTCACTTTAATAGTTTCACTTTAATACTGAAACTATTAAAGTGAAACTATTATCTCACATATATACAGGCATACATACATATAAACATACATATGAGCAAAACGCTTCATTTCATGTTGCTCCAGTTTACTCAGCTGGAAAAAATGACTAATCCTGCAACGGACCGGCGTCCCGTCCAGGTGGGGAATTTCTACGACACTGAAACAGGGAAACCGGCCCTCATGAGTCTGGCATGGCTCGTGAAAGAACATTAATTTTTTTTTATATGATGTAATGTAGTTATTTGCGGGCAACTCGCAGAAGCTTCTAACAAGTTACTCATCAAAAGGTTAAGATGAATTACCCAAAGAAGAAAAAGAAATTGTTGCAACTTGTGATGGAATAATTAGTAATGATATTAATGGTTTCATTCCAATAGATGATAGACATACGCAAACTTTCGTAATGAGAAATAATGAACCGAATTGATCAAATAAATTCTAAGAAATAAGATGAAAGGAAATATAAAATCGACTATATTGATATTTAAACTAAAGAATGTAACATACCAAACTTAATTGTATAAAACATCTAGTACGGTGCTCTACTGCTCGCATTAACTTTAACGATTTTAGATTCTTAACATAGTTACAACTGAAGAGAAAGATTTTTTTGGTAGGGAGGAGCGAGGAGGTAAGGCATTAGATATTATAGATATTATAGGAAGTCTCGATAGTGAAGGCACATGACTTAGTGGTTAGAAGTGTTCGGTTCACTATCATAAGGTCATGAGTTCGATACCCAGCGGTACGTTGAATCCCTGAGCAAGACCTTTATTTCGCGTTGCTCCAGTCCATCGAGCTGGCAAAAATGAGTGGTGCTTGTATTTCAAAGGGTCAGCCTTGTCATACTCCATGTCTCGCTGAATCTCCCTGAGAAATACGTTAAGGGCACACGTATCTGGGCAACGCTCAGCCACCTTCACGTTAATTTCACGAGCAGACTATTCCGTTGATCAGATCATCTGGAACCCTCGTCGTCGTAACCGACAGAGTGCCAGTTTTAATAGGGAGTTTCGGCATTATTTCCTCATGTCCCAAGGCGCTGAGCTAGGAGAATCGTTAGCATACTGGACGAAAAGCTTAGTGGTATTTCGCTCGTCGCTACATTCTCAGTTCAAATTCCGCCGAGGTCGACTTAACCTTTCATCCTTTCGGGGTCGATAAATTAAGTACCAGTTGAGTAATGGGGTCAGTGTAATCGACTGTCACTCTCTCCAAAATGTCAGGTGAGCATATTGGGCAGCAAGTTGATTCCGTTGGTTTCTGTTGGTGGCTGTTTTCACTGCGTCTGTCCATGTGATATTGGCCTTTCTCATGTCGGTTATGAATGTTCTACGCCGTGTATCTTTTGGTTTTCCACTCTTACTTTTTCCCACCGGGGGTATCCATATGAAATCTGTTTTAGCATGGCGTTGTTCTGGTAGCTGGGGTATGTGACCCACTAGTTTTAATCTGCGTTCCGTTGTGATTTCACTCAGTCGTCCTATGCTGGTTCTTCTTAAAATACCTTCATTGGTTGTGTGATCTTGCCAGTACATTCTTAGAATCCTTCTGAAGGTAGTACAATATTATCATTACTATTTACGAAGGCGGCGAGCTGGCAGAATCGTTAAGCACGCCGGGCAAAATGCTTAGCGGTATTTCGTCTGCTGCTACGTTGTGAGTTCGAATTCCGCCGAGGTCGACTTTGCCTTTCATCCTTTCGGGATCGATAAATTAAGTACCAGTTACGCACCTAACCCGTTTGTCTGTCCTTGTTTGTCCTCTCTGTGTTTAGCCCCTTGTGGGTAGTAAAGAAATAGGTATTTCGTCTGCTGCTACGTTCTGAGTTCAAATTCCGCCGTGGTCGACATTGCCTTTCATTCTTTCGAGGTCGATGGAAAAATAAGTACCAGTTACACTCTGGGGCTGATATAATCGACTACCCCCATTCTCCCCAATTTTTTAAGGCCTTGTGCCTAGATTACAAATAATTATTATTATTACTTATTTCATCATTCTCTGAAGAAAAATCAAAGCCAGCCTCCAGTAGAATTTGAACTAACAATCTTCAGATACAGATCACTGAGCAGGCAGCACTACCCAGGCTAGCTACCAGCTCTGAGCAGGTAGCACTATCACCGTTCCCTATTTTCTCGGACTCGCTCTGCGATAGAAAACATTTTCTTACATCTTTTCAATAGTGACAAGAATTTCCAATGGGATGTATTTAATTATAACCATTCAACATACTTTAAACTTGCAGCATTTTTGTATCCTGTTGCTTTATTATTATTATTATTATTATTATTATTATTAATTTTTCATTTTTTCTATAAAATATTATTTTCTTTTTTTTATTAAAGTTCGTAAGGAATAACAGAGAATAAAGATGGGTGGGGAGGAATGAAGAAAATTTAAACTTAAAGACTGGGCGAGAGGAGAAAAGAAAGAATAGAAAAAGAAAAACAGAAGGAAGAAATAATTGAGGGACTGATAAATAGAGGGTTCAACATAACAATACAAGGCACATGATATAACCACTAAGACGCTGGTCCTTAATAAATATCACCTGTGACCCGGTGGAGGATTGACAAGGAAATATGAGTGTAGCATTGTGCTTTGAGAACGAGGGCTATAATTATTATGTCAGAATTAATTGTGTAACGAGCACATTGGAGGATAAAGAGCTCACAGCTTAGTACAAAAGTTGCAAAAAAAAAAAAAGGGACAATGGTTCGACAATGCAAGGGAATTCCTCAGTGTCTAGTTAACGAAATACTTCAAAGAAATACGTAATTTACTTATTGTAATTCACAGATATATCAAGTACAGAGATACAATCACCTGCTTTTTTTTTTTTTTTTTTTAAATGATTAACGGTCCCTAACTTAAAGATATACTACATCACGAAACAATCAATCAAAATTAAAGACAAAAAAAAAAAAGAAGAAAAAGAATCTTTTCCGCCCGCCCGCTGGCAGATCTAATAAGCGGGTTAATTCTGATGTCAGTAATTGATCTGCTGAAAACACAACTGTTATACACTGCTGTCTTTTTGTTTAACACCATTAGAGTTTCTGAGCCAAACGGGAGAACAGAACGAGACACTTGGGCGCGGCTGTTTAAGACGGTGATGTTTTGGAACGGCCGAGTGGACATTCGACCTATTTTGGCGATTGTACGTTTTGGCGCAGGAGGTAAATATACACACGCGCATACACATGCACGCGTGTAGAAATACCCTCAGACAGATATAGACAGTGTGTGTGTGTGTGTGTGTGTGTGTGTGTGTGTGTGTGTGTTTGAGATAGATAGATAGATAGATAGAGAGAGAGAGAGGAGAAAGACACTAAACGAGCATACAAATATATATTTCTTTACTCTCCACAAGGGGCTAAACACAGAGAGGACAAACAAGGACAGACAAACGGATTAAGTCGATTACATCGACCCCAGTGCGTAACTGGTACTTAATTTATCGACCCCGAAAGGATGAAAGGGAAAGTCGATCTCAGCGGAATTTGAACTCAGAACGTAACAGCAGACGAAATACGGCTACGTATTTCGCCAGGCGTACTGTTTACATACATACACAAAGTAAAGAGGGGTAAAACGAGAGAAGTGTCAAAACGTTAAAATGTCTGATGTGAAATAAGTCAGGTCAGTAGTGAATCAGCGACGCTAAACAGGCAACGCCACAACGGCTGTTCCAGGACATTTCGTACCCATCGAAGAAGCCTTTGTGTTGTCGTACGGCCTCACATAAATCGCAAACAAGATTTTCCTGATATCGTAAACAATGAACTCATTGGATAACGTTCTCCTTGGTACACAATAGATGACCATGGTCGCATTACTTTTGATCATAGCTTTACTCATTCATGGTTAACCAGGGGCAAAGCAGCAACAACAACAACAAAAACAACAACAACAACAACAACAACAATAACAACAACAAGAGCTTACTATCATTAAGGAAGGGAGGAAGCACTCCGTCGGTTACGACGACGAGGGTTCCGGTTGATCCGAATCAACGGAACAGCCTGCTCGTGAAATTAACGTGTAAGTGGCTGAGCACTCCACAGACACGTGTAACCTTAACGTAGTTCTCGGGGATATTCAGCGTGACACAAGATAGTGACAAGACCGGTCCTTTGAAATACAGGTACAACAGAAACAGGAAGTAAGAGTGAGAGAAAGTTGTGGTGAAAGAGTACAGCAGGGATCACCACCATCCCCTGCCGGAGCCGCGTGGAGCTTTAGGTGTTTTCGCTCAATAAACACTCACAACGCCCGGTCTGGGAATCGAAACCGCGATCCTATGACCACGAGTCCGCTGCCCTAACCAGTGGGCCATTGCGCCTCCACACTATCACTTAACGAAACAAATTTCTTTATTTTACAAGATCTGTTGATATTTCTTAGACTGGTCCTATTCTTAATCAGCACATATCCAGCATACAGACAAACGCAAACACATACACAAACATCAGCAATCACTGATGCTTCCCAACCACATGGTCCCGGGTTCAGTCCCACTGAGTGGCACCTTAGGCAAGTGTCTTCTCCTAAAGCCTCGGGGCGGCCAAAGCCTTGTGAGGGGATTTGGTAGACGGAAATGTAAGGAATCCTGCTGTGTGTGTGTATATGTGTGTGCGCGCATGTGTTTGTGGTGTGTGTGGTGTGTGTATTTGCGTGCGTGTGTGTGTGTGTGTGTTGTGTATGTTTGTGTGTGTGTGTGTGGTGTGTGTATAAAGAAATGATAGAGACAGACGGAAAATGGAATGTACGAGAAACATTATTGCTCACAACGATCGTTTCGGCGCATCCTGCATTGATCCCCCGCATGTGGGATACTGTACAACTCGTTGTGGTGCATCCCTCGGTGCAGATGCAAACTTTTAGGCTTAAGCCTAACGGCTTAAACATACTGTCACTAAAACCGAGCGAGACAGAGTTTATTTAACGAGGTACACCTTATAACATCACCTGAGGAGATACGTCTGCAGCGATAGAAACATCACAACCTGATGAACAGCATCCTACCCGCGAGGGATCGATGCAGGATGCTCTCGAAATGATCGTTGCGTGCAATAAAGTTTCTCGTAATTCCATTTTCCGTCTCTATCATTGGTTGTATACTCAACTTACACAAAGGAATTACCCGGGTAGATCCAACGACAATTGTATAAATACCGCAGATGACGTCAGGTAGCCATAGGCAGTGAATATATTTCATCGGCTTACGACTAAGAACATACCAAACACTTAAATATTTACTTATATATATATATATATACATTAATTATATATACATATATATATATTATATATATTACTATATACATTAATTATATATACATATATATGTATATATAATTAATGAAAATATAATTAATCATTCGGAGTACACCATTTCTGCACCTTGATTACACAAATACACACACATATTAAAAGTGGGGAAGTTCGGTTTATGGGATTACCCTGGGTTTCCCGTCCATAAACGGTTTAATTTTATGGCGTATCGTCAGACCACAAAACCTGTTGGCCTAAGACCGCTTCTAAATATAGAGTGGGGAAAAGCCTCGCTACAGAGGCATACAATAGGGGATAATCTCCCTTGGCTATCGAATTTCGGCCATATTGCGGGATCCAAAAGGCTAGCAGGAATTTCCTAAAATGTAAACATGGCCCGAAAATTTCCGTTTGGGAGTTAAGGATGCTCCCTGGTTCGGGCGAAGCTTTTAGGATTCTCGCGTGTTCAGCTAAGCATTACTTGCTTATGTGTGTGTCTGTTTTGTGTGTGTGTATACATTAGGTCATCACATAAGTAATGTCTGGATTTTAAATAAGGAAAACAACTGATCAAATCTTACATTTTAATGAAACTTAATCGTCAATATAGTTTCCGTGATTATCTATGACATCTTTCCATCTCTTCGTAAGCTTTTTAAATCCCATTAGTGAAAAACTCTTTCGGTTTCGAAGAGAAGAACTCTGAAAGGTCAGTTTCCACTCCCTAGGTTGTTTCGAGATCCATCGAAATGATTCTCTAAACTACGGAACAACTGGTAACCTGAAGGAGCATGGTCTGGGGAATAATTTTCTCCCAGCCAACTTCCTCGATCTTTTGTGATGTGATCTCTTTGCAGTGTGGGGTCTTGCACTGTCCTGATGAAACACCACTCCTTTTCGATTCACTAAAGCTGGCCTTCATTTCTTCAAAGAAGCGTTCAAACGCTCTCATTGCTGACAGTAGATCTGAGCATTGATTGTTGCATTAGTTGGTAGCAATTCAAAGTGGATGACTACTTTGCAATCCCACCAAATAGCGAGAAGAACCTTTTTTGTATGGAGTTCCCTTTTTGGTTGTGATTGGGCCTTTCCCCCTTCACCAAGCCAATGTCTACGACGCTTAACATTTTGATAATGGACCCATTTTTAATCACCGGTCACCAGTCTGTCCAAAAAGGGCAAGATGAGTCTACGAAAACGAAACCCGTTTTCCGAATTTTAGGACCTTTCCAAGCTTTTGAAGATGGCGGTGAACAATTGCATGACTTGAACGAAGCTTGCTTGCCAGTTCTTCAACTGAAACTGCATGATCTTTTCCAAGTTCTTCCAAAAGGAGCTTCTCATTAAACACAAATGGACGATGTCCTGTTCAGACCTCATCTTCAAGGCTGAAATCTCCACTTCTGAATTTTACAAACCATCTTCTGCAAGTTCTTTCATTCAGGCACTCGCCTCCATATTGGAGTGGATATTTCGAGTAGATTAAGCCGCAGAGTCCCCTTTTTTAAAACTCATAAAGCACTATGTCCTTCAAATGTTCCTTAGACACTTTCAATATTTGAAGAGTTATAATTAGTGAAATTTCAATCAGGTTATCCTGTAAAATGGACTTTAATTAGTTTAAACATATCCAAATACATATAAATATTACTTGATGCATTGGACATTCTAAACTATTGTTAAAGCGTTTACAAATTGAAAAAAATATAGAAGTCCGAACATTACTAATGGAATGACCGATATATGTTGTGTGTGTGTATGTGTGTGTATGTGTGTGTGTGTGCGTGAGTATATGTGTCTTTATGTCTGTATTTGTCCCCCACCACCATTATTGGTGTGTTTACGTCCCCATGACTTAGATAAAAGATAAACGAAACTCTCTCTCTTTCTCTCCCAAATACACACGCAGCCAACCAGCCAGCCAGACAAAGAGACAAACAGACAGACAGACAGACACACACA
>NC_043014.1:41029558-41042058 GCF_006345805.1 Octopus sinensis
GCAGCAACCCCAAGACATATATATATCTATATATGTTATACATGCATACACACACACACCACACACACACACACACACAACACACACACACACACATACACACATATCGTGAAGTATATTTGTCACCTAAACGTGGCTAACCCTTAAGGGTCGATGCTACTCTATCTTGTAGCCCCAAGAAATTATCCCCTCCAGCTGGCTATTGACATGCTGTGCCCCATCAACATTTGCAAAGGAAAACCATCGTTCCCATCTCCAGCCTGAATTGATACACACAGATCCGAGTTTCTGAGTATTGACCCATCATCAGCGTGTGACAACCACCGGTTGGCGTTAGGAAGTGGTTCTCAATGCAAATATATATACTTTTTTCCAGTGACGAAAAGTGATCTCGAAAAAGTGGAAACAAGCAATAATAAATCTCTGAGCGAGTATTTGCAAAGGGCTGGAGATGGGAGTTGGGAACGATGACTTTCTTTGCAAATACTGATCGGGCACAGATAGTGTGTCAATAGCCAGCTGGAGGAGATGTCTCCCTCGGGCTACAAGCTACAGTAGCAACTAATCTTAAGGGTTAGCCACATTTAGGTGGCAAATATACTTCACGATATATAGTTTACTGTTCCGTTAAGGTAGGATTAGCATAAAATGACACCATCCAGTGAGAGATAAATATCATTTAATGTAGACTGCATTTAAAATAAGAGTTACAAATAGTTACTTGCCATTGAGACACGTGGTTAGGCAGATTTTTATACCTTGCCTTGTGTCTCTAAGCAATATTCATGCTCTTGGCATATAGTTTGTTTTATTTGAAAATCAGAAAGCTAGCATATGAGAATCCATGAGAAGAAAAAAAATCGAGAAGTTGATGCAAAAAGCGGAATGCAAAGACAAAAGACGAAAAATAAAAAAACCGGAAAATACTTCTACTTTCATCACATAAAAAACTAATTACGATAGTTACTATTTTTTAAAAAATCCTACATAACTGGTATATTGGATATATAAGGTAGCATCACTAAATTATTAGAATTGTTTTCACTCTTAGACAAATTTCACACTTTTTCACGTAAATAAATAAAGTAATCGGAGAAATTGCGATAAACACAAATATATATTATTAGCGTTCTTGTTGTTTGGAACTCTGCATTTGTTGTTCTAAGTGCAACTGGTTGCTCAACCACAACGGATAATCAGGGAAAACTTTATTTCATTATATTACAGAGAAATAATGTAACTAAATAAAGGAATATAAAAAACATTTATTATTATACCAATCCTTTGTGAACTTTTCGTGAAATGATATTTGGTTAATGGTGTAAAATCTAGTTTTACCTACAATAGCACAATTTATGGTCAACATTTCAAGTCTAATCAAACGGTCTTGTTCCACAGGTGAACGGTTTTATTTTTAATCTGCTTCTAAGCGTTGAGACTCCTTTTCCCCGGAAGCAACAGATGTTGGTAGACTTTAAAAATATATTCTCAATGCAATCATAACATATGAAAATATTCCAGTGAATAGCAAAGTTAGAATCACCGGTGGTAATTTGTTTAGCATTTGATCTAGCTTACACTTTATTAAATGCATTCATTTAAAAAATAGAATCTCTTTTCAAAGTTCATCAGTTAGATTATTAAATTGTCAAAGAAATACAAAGCGGACACTTATCAAATGCATTGACTCAAATCTTAGTTCAAGCTCACGTACTTTAAACAGAATCTATATCTATAAAAGGCAAGATGTGTGTGTGTGTGTACGTGAATGTACTTTATGCACATCCACAAATTAGCATGCATGTCGCTCCAATTTTAGGAGGACATTGGTTACGACCATGGCTGTGCTTTTGTCAACTTATTTTTCCCCGAATAGCGGTAAAATTAGCTTTTCAACCATAACTTTTACCAATTTTCCCCGTTGGTGAAATCCGCAAGTTTGCTAACATGAGTTAAGTCCCCTGTCTTATAGATTAATTCATCCTACTACAATGCCCCCGAAAAAGATTGGATTTGGACTACCTAAGCAATCTCAGCATAGGAAAAGAGAGAGAGCTGAAGAGCCGGACTATCAGCACACCCATTTGTAAAATAATATAACTTTTTGGGCCGAAACCTGGCAATGAGAGCTTGCAGATATTCCGCTACAAAACGTTCAATAATATCAAAGAAGTAACTTTCATAAATCAGGGTATAATTTTTGAGGACTCTTTCTGAACCCAGTCAACGACGGGCATTTCTGCTAGTCGATTATAAGAAGACAAAAAGACATTCGCTTTGTAATGGTGCCCGGCTGTAGACTGAGCTGGTAATGTACAACCAGTGAAGAATTCGGATGAAATTCCAATGTTCTCTGCTAATAGTTTGGATGCTTTTAGGTTTGAAGTTAATTATTCTTAGTTTTATCGAATGCAATTCATAAGACTGCCAATGTTTATTTCTTTATTGCCCACAAGGGGCTAAACATAGGAGGGACAAACAAGGACAGACAAAGGGATTAAGTCGATTACATCGACCCAGTGCGTAACTGGTACTTGATTTATCGACCCCGAAAGGATGAAAGGCAAAGTCGACCTCGGCGGAATTTGAACTCAGAACGTAGCGCCAGACAAAATACGGCTGCGCATTTCGCCCGGCGTGCTAACGTTTCTGCCAGCTCGCTGCCAAGACTGACAGTGTTATCCTTCTCAGTATTAATTCTACAGTTGCATGCTTCAGTTATCAGATTTATTTGGTTGATCATTGTCAGTACCTTTAATGATGAAGATAATAACAGAATGCACTGAAATGTAGACATGTATTTAAAAATGTTTATCTATTTCAGTTCGAGCCTATATAGTTAGATTTAGGTATTCAAGCTCAGTTGATGTTTTTCTGATGGCGTGTACATGTTGTGCAATAGGTTTAACATTGTTGGAACGAACAGACCACCTGGTCCTGAACTTGTTACGCAAATAAACATAACTTCAGAATTTACCACATTACTGGTCTGCTGCTCAACATTTTGTTCATTGGTCGAATTGTTCCCAAGTACACAGCTGCTTCCTTGCATGGCTCAGTACAGCTAAAACCAAAATTTTGTTTATAGCCAGAGTAAATTCATTTTTAATTAAGCTCTGTTGAACTTAATTATAACTTCCACACATTTGATCCATTATCATAGGTTATCCGTTGCATATGGGAAAATCAAGCTTAACGATTTTCTGAAATAGTATTTGAGCGGCAATTTAATTTTCATTTTCTATTGGGAAATTACAAAATAACATGAACTTCTTAAAATTGTAAGTATTGAACTACCAACTGTTCTTGCTTTCCAAATGGTTGCAAGAATGGTTGCATAGTTGCATATCATAAATGAGAATTCATTATGGGCATAAAAGAAGCTAAATTGAATAGATATCAGCAATTAAACAGCATCAACTGGGAGATTAATTGATAATTCATTAACTGAGCTAAGGATAGTAGCTAATACCTGAAAGCAGTCAAATGAGAAATGTTTAAATGTTACTTTGTCTGGTCGTTTGTTCTTCTTTGTATGAATAATCTGGCGTGACATCGACAATTGTTGATCAATATCTAGCATTTCAAATCTCATCAAGGATTTTCATTAGTGCAAATTTTCCGCAAACCTCAAAGAATTCGTTTAGAGTGTACGCAGAGAGAGAGAGAGAGAGAGAGAGAGAGAGAGAGAACAGCCTTGAATTCTCTTAAGATGTTTTTGTGATTCTCGCTCCAGTTTTAGATGTTCAGCAAAAAGTGGGTCATATTTGCTGAGAAGTCCAATGATGTCAAGAAAGTTTCCATCGTTTCAGTCACAAGATCGTTGTCTGGACTAAGAAAAGCTAATCCACGCTCAGACCAAGTAACATTTAAACATTTCTCATTTGACTGTTCTCAGGTATTAGCTCCTATATTTAGCTCAGTTAATAAATTATCAATTAATCTCCCAGTTGATGCTGCTTAATTGCTGATATCTATTCAATTTAATTTCTTTTATACCCATAATGAATTCTCATTTGTGATATTCAACTATGCAACTTATCATCTTCCTTCAACCATAATAAATATTCTGGTCAGGATGTCCTGAGATTATTGTACAAGTTTCATTGAAAAAAAGCAAGGGACACAGCACAAAGACTGCTTTTCGACGATCTAATATATCCGGTGTCTTGAACAGGTTTTACCATTTAGAAAAAGGCCATAGACAATATGCAAAAGAATATTTATCAGAATGTCGAAGAGTGCTTTTTTTTTTCTTCGGATTTCAAAACCATTTCGTGAAGACAGTGCATTTGATCTACATTGATTTTATCAATAATTCCAATATCAAGAAAAGTCAAAACAGAAGCATTCGTGGGTCGCTGCTCTGCTCTTCCTGCTCACTTGATATTTTAACTGGAATTTCTGCATCAGTTGATATCTGTGGCCCGGCCTACATCGTATGTTTCTCTTGCTGTTGGTATTTCAGAACTAGTTACAATTCCATTTTTTTGCTGATGGAGTCAGAAACTGAATTATTGTTGGTAAGCTGTTAACAGTTGAATTATTCAATAGCTTCCACCATCTCTTGCTTTTTTTTTTACTTTCCAGCTTTCTCTTCAGACGTAAACAATATTATTTGGAAAGCAAAGCATAAATTTTCTTCCTTTTCTTTTTTTTTGTAATATTGATAGTATGTAATATAAAAAATACAAGATTAAGATTAAGAAGAAGAAGAAGAAGAAGAAGAAGAAGAAGAAGAAGAAGAAGAAGAAGGAGACGAAGAAGAAGAAGAAGAAGAAGAAGGAAAAGAAGAAGAAGGAGAAGAAGAAGGAGACGAAGAAGAAGAAGAAGAAGGAGAAGAAGAAGGAGACGAAGAAGAAGAAGAAGAAGAAGAAAGAAGAAGAAGAAGAAGAAGAATAATAATAAGAAGAAGAACAACAACAACAACAACAACAACGACGACAACAACAACAACAAAAGTATAATGAATATCTTTCATGCAGAATAAATATTGCAAAGAATGTTATTTCTTAATTTTCCTTCGCCGTACAAAAAAGTCTAAGCTTTATGAAAAATCGATTAATCGGTAAATAACCGATTGTGAAAGTTCCAGACAAATATCAACCAATTTCAATAAATCTTAAAACGTAATACGAATATTCTCCAGTTAAAACGTTGTTTCGTAATGTCACTCGAGATGCGAGATTATGGTGCAGAGTCTGCAGCTAGCACTTGTCCTAGAAGGGAAATGCGATTGTGTTGTGCTGAGGCTACGAGGTGCTCTGCGTTAGAGCTAATGATAGTTTGTAATTTGCCTTTTAAATCAAAATAGCAGCCACGTTTCTAGATTCAAATTGCTACAAATTAAAGACGTGACGAACAGTGAAAAATGAAAATGTCTGGTTAGAAGTTGAATATAGTTGTGAGACGTGTTTGAAGTTGTGATAAATGCCAAAAGGCTCCTGTGTCCCATCTCTGATTGGTTATGTGGACTCTTGCCTCAGAGAAATTCGATGAAAGCACTGTTGTTCTAGATATCAGTTAAGCTTTCGACTGTCTTTTACGCTCAAACTTCCTACCGAAACATGCCGTCAAAAGGCTCCATCCATTTGTCAACTCTATGATCGGTAGCTTCCTACGAGATCACACCTTCGCAGTATGTATTGACAGAATTCGTTGGGTCCTACTCTAAGTCAAGTCTCGTAAACTTCAGGTTTTAGTTTTGTCTCCTACTCTGTCTGTCTGTCTGTCTGTTTCTCCCGCTCTTTCACTCTCTTCACATATAACAATTTCGCCCCAACCATGCATCATTCAATGCAACCGAGACACAACACGCCAAATCTGAACTGATTCCATATTGAAAAATATCTTTTAGGGTCACGCCAATCTTGTCTCAATAAACTCTGATACCCGAAGTTGGCTGATCATGTAACTCCTCCCTCAGACATCTTCAATCTAATGGTCCCTCCTACCCTCATTTCTCTTGTAGTGTCTAGAATATTTATCTCCAGGACAACGACTCTCTGAAATCTTCTCCCTTTTGATGTCTTTCCTGCGGATGTCATGTTGCAACAGTCTGAACGAAATATTTACGGTATCAATGTTATCAGTCCTGTGAGGTGGGAATTTCAAAGGGCATAAATACTGCCCCTTTCTTCAAAGAGTGTACACACACACACACACACACACACACACACACACACACACACACACGTATACATACATACATTCATATATACATACATACATACATGACATACATACCTATCTACATATATGCGTACATACATATTTAAAAAAATTTTTATGCGCCCTTTTCAAGCATAGCCAGGCTCATGGGCCCAGTTTCCCGGTTTCTGTGGCGTATGTGTTCCCCCCAGCTGGACGGGACACCAGTCCATCACAGCGTTCCTGAAGAAACAAGAAGAGAGAGTGAGAGAAAGTTGTGGCGAAAGAGTACAACAGGGGTCACTCCCCCACCCCACCGGAGCCACGTGGAGCTTTTGGGTATTTTCGCTCAATAAACACACACAACGCCCGGTCTGGGAATCGAAACCGCGATCCTCCGACCGCGAGTCCGCTACTCTAACGACTGGGCCATTGCGCCTCCACGTACATACAAATACATACCTATATATATATGTATATATTTATGTATAAATACACATACATACACACACATAAAACTATATATATATATGTATATATATGTATATATATGTATATATATGTATATATGTGTGTATGTGTATGTATGTATGTATGCATGCATGCGTATGTACATGTAATATATAATGACGACAGTGAAGGCAACCATTCTGAGAATACCAATCGCCGACTATCCTTCGTTGTGGGATTATCATTTTTTGGGGACTCACAGCCCCAGGCGAATCTGAAGGGGCGGGCGTCACTCTCGTCAACCTTCATGAATTTTATTAGGGGAAGAGCAGTTCAGTCCTTCACCTCCACCGGTAGATAGGTCTTTAAAAAAAAAAAAGTTAATTAAATGTTTCGTAGGAAAAGAAAAAAAAAATCTGTCCTCCGCCCTCTCAAGTCTCAGTTCATAATAAATACAACATATTTCACTAGATACAGAAATACAAGAATAAAAGCCTCTGGCCTACTTTGCAAAAGAATGCGACGGGAATTTTTTTCAAAAAAATGAACTTAGCTGACGGCCGCATCCATCCTACACGTTATAAGCAACAGTCCAGCATAATACCACTGGTCGTCTTCAGAGACTAGACAAGCGAGTTTAAAGTACAGACGTGACGAAAAGTTTGGAGAATAGCTCTGAAAATTAGACTTTTTATATTAAATACCCATTGTTGTATTTAATTTGCAATATCTTATTACTTGATTAAAAGCTTGGAACAAAGGCTGTGTGGTAAGAAGCTTCCTTCTCAACCACATGGTTCCGGGTTCAGTTCAACTGCTTGGCACCTTGAGCAAGTGTCTTCTACAATAGCCTCGGGCCGACCAATGCCTTCTGAGTGGATTTGGTAGACGGAAACTGAAAGAAGCCCGTCATAATATATATGTATATATTTGCGTGTTTGTATCTGTGTTTGTCTCTCCTCCCCGCCGATGCTGGTGTGTTTACGTCCCTGTAACTTATTTGGGCAAGTGTCTTCTGCTATAGCCTCGGGCCGACCAAAGCCTTGTTAGTAGATTTGGTTGACGGAAACTGAAAGAAGCCCGTCATAATATATATGTATATATTTGCGTGTTTCTATCTATGTTTGTCTCCCCTCCCCGCCGATGCTGGTGTGTTTACGTCCCTGTAACTTATTTTTGTTTCAGTTTACGAATAAAATGAAACGTTACGTTGACAGCTGCAAGATTTGAATACGGACAGTATTTTATGGTAATCAGATTTAAAGTGATTATCCATAAGGCTGATATTAGTTTGTAGTATATCTTTGTCCTTTTCGTTGGTTGAAATTCGTAGATTATTGTTTTATTTTCACAGTAAAGTTACAGTTTCCGACTATTAATGAAATTATATCATTTAGACGAAGTTATATATGTATGTATGTATGTATGTATGTATGTATGTATGTTATGTATGTATGTATGTATATATTATATATATATATATATATATATATTATATTATATATATTACACACATACATACAACATACATACATACATTTATATGCATGCCTTATACACATGCGGTTCGGCAAAAGAGACCGATAGAATAAGTACTAGGCTTACAAAGAATAAGTCATGGATGGGGTCGATTTGTTTGAGGGCAGACATTCTTGAAAAGCGACCGAATCTGTGGAGTAAGAGTAATCATATGCAAGTAACATTTTATTAGTGAAATAAATAAAATGATTAGTTTTGCCGAGATGACCTCCTCCACCGTCAATGCGAATCTTAATTTTGCCGATAATGGAAGTCACGTTTAGGTTCACGTCCGTCTGATAAGAACATTTGAAAGTGAGTCAGAGTGAGCTAAAAAGAATGGAAGATCAAATTAGAGCTAATTAAAATCAGGTAAAAATCAGGTAAACAAAACCTCCCAATATCACCATAATACAAAGAAGATAGGTGTGGTTATTTTTGCGTTACGAAATTAAAGAAATGCGAGCGGGGTGGAGGGCTGAAAAGAAAATACGGGAGGATCAGTTAATTATGAATTTGTTTAACATAATTCCTCTCTCAGATTTACAGGTCGATATAAAGATCCTCATCCGGGAACAAAAAAACAAACAAAAAAAGAAAAAAAAAAACAGTATAGGCGCAGGAGTGGCTGTGTGGTAAGTAGCTTGCTAACCAACCACATGGTTCCGGGTTCATCCCACTGCGTGGCATCTTGGGCAAGTGTCTTCGACCAATGCCTTGTGAGTGGATTTGGTAGACGGAAACTGAAAAAACCTGTCGTAATATATATATATTTAATATATATTCTGTGGTTTGTTTGTTTGTTTGTCGTGTTTGTTCCCCTAGCATGTTTTTACAACCGTGCTGGTGTGTTTACGGTGGTCACTTATCGGTTCGGCAAAAGAACCGATAAATAAGTACTGGGCTTATCAAAGAATAAGTCCCGGGGTCGATTTGCTCGACTAAAGCGGTGCTTCGCATGGCCTCAGTCAAATGACGTGAAACAAGTTAAAAGAGAAAAGAAAGAGAGTATGCGGGAGGTGTTAACAAGTATGTGGAAAACGAATATTAAAAAAAAATTGCGCGCTGACGACCCTGGGGGTAGGGTGGGGAGGGGAATTTCGTAAAATTCATAAGATCCGATTTTTCCGTCATAATTTCCGGTAAAATGGATATATATTGATCTTTTTTTTTTTTTTACGGTATCCCACGTTTTTGGTTATGGAAGATCCATTTCTGAAAAAAAAAAAAAAAATTCAAAAAATCGAATTTTCAAAATTTCAATTACCACCCCGCCTTTCTTCATCCCTCCCACCACCCCTCACTTCCCCTTCCCTCCACTCTCTTCCCACATAGATTGGTGGAAAAAAATTCGAAAAAAGTTTTTTTTTAAAAGTTTGAAAAAACAAAAAGACCACTTTAATTCCACATGAATTACTTTGTCGTATTACTGCGGGAAATTACCCTGAAAGAAATCTTTGCAGAAAGGTGAGTAGATTGATTGCATTAAGCTATCGCAGTTTTGTGAGATTTGGCTGTTATTTCTAGCATGTGGATAGCCTGCTTGAGGGCCTGAAGGAAAAGTGAAAAATAAGGAGAGGAGGTGGTAACTGAAATTTTGAAAATGCGATTTTTTGACATTGTTTTTTCAGAATCGGATTCTCCATAACAAAAAAAAACGCGAGATTCCTTAAAAAAGATCAATATATATCCATTTTACCGGAAGTTATGACAGAAAAATCGGGTCTTGTGAATTTTCCGAAAGTCCCCTCCCCTCTAGGGTCGTCAGCGCACATTTTTTTTTCATATTCGTTTTCCTAACGTTCCCTTTGGCTCAAATAGCTAAGATACAGGGACGTGAACAAACAAACACCGGTTGTCAAGCAGTGGTGGTGGACAAACACAGACACAAACAGACAGACACACACACACACACACACACATAACTCTCCCTCTGTCCCTCTGTTTCTCTCTCTCCCTTTGTCTCACTGTCTATCTGTCTCCCCCTCTCTCTCTCTCTCTCTCTCTATATATATATATATATGATTTTTGCCATGCTGGACCGGTGAAATCTACAAGTTTTTTTCATTCTCTCTCTGTATATTTTCTTTTATTCCTTTCTGCTGAAGAGCGTAGGCTCGAAACGTAAAAGACTTTTTCATTTTTGCCGAGCGTCAAACTAATACACTTGCTTGTTGTTCATACAACTGTCTTCGTCTTTCGTTTTTCTATAAATTTCAACTCTCTCTCCCTCCCTCCCCTCTCTCTCTCTCTCTCTATATATATATATATATATATAGTAAACTAATTGAGATTCAGATGAATTAGGTACTTATGTTGAAACACTAAAAATCAGTGCGGTATTGTCCCTACAACTTCAATATAAAGTGAATAAAATCAAAATAAGCAACAGGATATCCAGAGGCGATGCAGTACGACTGTTTCAAGCGGCTCCATTTAATTGAACAATGCAATCATTACATCAATTTAAATACAGGGCTATCCTCAGTTGCATGAATAAATAAATAGAATTTTTTAATCAATCGGACACATTTGTATAATTTTACATAAATGGGAAAGACCACACACACCACACACACACACACACATACACACATACACACATACATGACGGGATTCTTTCCGTTTCCGTCTACCAAATCCACTCACAAAACCTTGGTCGGCCTGAGGCTATAGTAGAAGACACTTGCCCATGGTACTACGCGGTCGGACTGAACCCAGAAACAGATTTCTTACCACACAGCCACGCCTGCACCTATACTGCATATATTGTATGTTTACTAAGTGATACGCTCATCATTACTTCGGTGAGTGTGGTGAAGTGTATGCGTAGGTGAAAAGGTGTAATAAAACCAAAACATGTCCAGGGTTCTCTCGTACTTGCCAGAGTAATTAAAATAACATGTCAGCGATTAATTATGTCTTTTGCTTACCGCATAATCATTTATAATAGCGTTTTAATGTTCACTCTATTCATATATGGTTGCACTGACTTGACTGTTTGTAATGGTAGAACAGAGGAGGCTATATGAAAATTATGTAAATTTCGAAGAATACTGATAAAAATTTCTTTGATGGTGTATGATTTTCTACACCAAATTGGGAAAATGTTTCCTGTTTTGCTGTTTAATTGATGTTTTTGGAATAATGAATTGTGCTTTTAAAACGGGAGATCATGGGCCAAAAAAATCGAACAAACTTTAAAAAAATGTAAATGCAAAGTAGTTTTTATTTCTCTTTGAAGCTAGTACATAAGAATAATCGTAATATTGGTTTCAAATTTTGGAACAAGGTCAGTAATTTCGAAAGAAGTTTAAGTCGATTATATCAATTTCAGTGCTCAACTGATCCCCATTTATCAACCCCAAAAGGATGAAAGGCAAATTCGACCTCGGCGGAATGTGAACTCAGAACGTAAAGACGGACGAAATGCCGCTAAGCATTTTGCTCGGCGCGCTAACGATTCTACTAACTTTCCGCTTTAAAAAAAAAAGAACAAAACGCCTAAACGTCCCTGGTTGGGTTCGAACCTCTAACTTTTCGGTCAACAGTCGAACGGGATAACCGGTGGAGCCGCAAAGACAGCTGCCTGGTATGCTATCATTAACATCGAATACCAAGGCAGCGAGTTGAAAGAATCGTTAGCATGCCGGGCAAAATGCTCAGCGACATTTCGTCCGTCTTCACGTTCTGAGTTCAAGTTCCACCGAGGTCTACTTTGACTTCATTCTTTCGGGGTCGAGGAAATAAATATCAGTTGATCACTGGGGTCGATGTAATCGACTCACTCCCTTCCCAAACGTGCTGGCCTTGTGCCAAAATTTGAAACCAATATTAGCATTAAAGCCAACTGGCTGACTGGAACTAATGATGAAGGAATTCTACAGAAATTGTTTATAGAATCTATAACAGATTCCTCGACAAATCAAGGAATCTATGCTACTTTCGATGGACATTTTATTTATTTATGTCGCATATATATATATATATATATATATATATAAACCAGCTTAGAGAAGAAGAAGAAACGAAACCAAACGAATCGAATCGAATCGACGCGAAGGCGCTCAGTCATACAACAGTGTAATAAATAAAATATATGCATACAAACATATATGTACGTACCTACATCTACATGTATATATACATGCATATATAAATATATATACGTGTGTACAGGAAACCACAAATAGACGTAGAACTCAACGAGAAACGAAAACGTAAAAACAGCATGGAACGGACCATTTTTTTAACAACGAAAAAACAGAGTACAAGACAACTACACAAGGAAAAATCCCCTTCATCAGCCGTCCCTAGTTCAACTCCAGCGTGTTTCGAAGGTGAGGACAGAACACGTCTCGTCGAACTAGTCCTTATATATA
>NC_043014.1:41044558-41047739 GCF_006345805.1 Octopus sinensis
TGAAAATTCAACCCACCATGGTATAACATATATCCAATATACTGCTAGAGAGGTACCCAACAAGACTAATACATAAATGTTAAAAATTGCCATGCAATTAATTCATCTACTGTATTATGTGGGCAAAGGTAAAAATATTACCGTAAATTAATACTACAATTTTGTATATATATATATATATATATATATATATAAATGTGTGTGTGTGTGTGTGTGTGTGTGTGTGTGTGTGTGTGTGTGTTTCGCACACACACTCACGTGCGTGTGTGTGTTTGTGTTTTGTCACGCTCACCCATCACCTGACAACCGTTGTTGGTTGATTTACGCCAGGTTAACTTTGCAGTTCGATGGAATAAGTACCAGAGGTCGATTTGCTTGATTAAAACTCTTCAACGCGGTGATGATCTGCTCCAGCATTGTCGTAGTCTAGTGACAGAAACAAGTAAACGATGGGTTTCTATACTGAGCAGGTCGAACTTTTACAGATGTATGGATGAAGACTTGATTTTGAGAACTAGTGTTTCAGAGAAAATGTCTACAATAAAGTAGCTTTAATTCGATTGTGTATTTTGTGGAGTGTTAAAGAAAGCCGTGCGTATCTTAAGTTGGCTTTTGTTTTGGTTAATATATATTTTAAAAGGAGAAACATGTGCCGTGTCAAGATAAAGGTCATCTGTAGGCTAAAATATAAATATGGTGTTATCAAGAAAGAGAGATATTAACATTGTAAATTAAAAGGCCAACTATATAAAGGTTATAGTTTAAATTTTCTGGAAAAAACCCCAAAAGATTAAAGAAAAATGGAATTTTTAGTTCTGCATAAATCGATTCTGTATATACTATTCTATTTCGTATTACTTTGTTAAATGGGTTTAAATACCGATGTGTATATAATTAGTGTGTTTCCTTATACACTCTATGTGTGTATGTGTGTGTGTGTGTGTGTGTGTGTATGTTTTTGAGTGTATTTATCTATTTACACGGACTTTTGGAAGACATGAAGCTATTTGAAAAAATGTGATTGAATAGAGTGCGGGTTTCTCGTAGCTTTATGAAACAAATTATATGATACTAAGCATATAAGATGCTTTTTTTCCTCCCAAAATGTTTCATAATATCACCTCCGGTCCTATATGCAAAGTTGGGTGAATATTACATGATTTTATGCACTCTCTTTTACTCTTTTACTTGTTTCAGTCATTTGACTGCGGCCATGCTGGAGCACCGCCTTTAATCGAGCAACTCGACCCCGGGACTTATTCTTTTGTAAGCCCAGTACTTATTCTATCGGTCTCTTTTGCCGAACCGCTAAGTAACGGGGACGTAAACACACCAGCATTGGTTGTCAAGCAATGCTAGGGGGGACAAACGCAGACACACAAACACACACACGCATATATATATATATATATATATATATATAATACATATATACGACGGGCTTCTTTCAGTTTCCGTCTACCGAATCCACTCACAAGGCTTTGGTCGGCCCGAGGCTATAGTAGAAGACACTTACCCGGGACTGAACCCGGAACCATGTGGTTGGTAAACAAGCTACTTACCACACAGCCACTCCTGCGCACTAAAGATTTTTTTCCCCAGAAAATACATTGCTGAAACAAAGATGTGTTTAGTGTCCTCTTTCATGCAATTAGATATGGCTATTGCCAGTGTAAAGCTAACACACATACCCAACATATGTTTATATAAATATAAGTATATACACAAATCTACAAACATACGTATACACAAACGAGGATGGGTTGAAAAGTTCATAGGCTGACTATGAAGATGAGTGATGCCAGAGCTGTGAAATCTTGCACGCATTAATTTCAACTCTACTTATCAATTACTGCATTATTTCTTTCCAGGTAAACTGACATCTGATAGTTCAAAGAAGACTTCAAATGTCACTATTGGAAATGGACAAAATTTGGCATCGTGGTGATATTATGTACCTTCAGAAAAAAGGGTTCAACCCCCAATGACATTCATGCTTGCGTGGTTGTTATATATATTTCTTTACTGCTCACAAGGGGCTAAACATAGAGGGGACAAACAAGGACAGACAAAGGGATTAAGTCGATTACATCGACCCCAGTGCGAAACTAGTACTTTATTTATCGACCCCGAAAGGATGAAAGGCAAAGTCGACCTCGGCGGAATTTGAACTCAGAACGTAACAACAGACGAAATACCGCTAAGCATTTCGCCCGGCGTGCTAACGATTCTGCATGGTTGCTATATAAGGGCATGACGCTCCAGCTTTATCATTAGAGCAAATATAGGAAGCTGAATTTACGGGAGAGTCTTAAAGATTTCCCAAGGTCTGGACATCCTGCCACAGCCACCACCGTGGAAAACATTGATCGTGTTCACCGTTTGGTGATGGATGATAGGCGATTGACTAGAAATCGAATGACCAATGCTATTAGTATATTCAACGATAGAGTTGAGAATATTCTGCATAAGGAAATTGGCCTGACGAAGGTTTCTTCTCAGTGGGTGCTATGTCATCTGGCCCCTGATCAAAAACGTACCAGGTTGATAACATCACAGCAGTTCACATCACTGTTCGAGGCAGATCCAGCTGGTTTGTTTGAACATTTCCTAAACTAGGACAAGTATTGGGTTTCACTTTGAGCCAGAGACAAAGAGGTAACATATGCAGTGAAAATATCCCTCCTCGCCTGCTCCAAAACAGACCAAAGTTGTTTCATCTGCAAGGAAGGTGGTGGTCTCAGGTTTTGGGGGATGCAAAAGACATTGTGTTCATTTACTACCTTCATAAAGGCCGCGCCATCAATGAATGGTAATATGCCTATTTGCTGAGGTATTTACAATAGGCTATCAAGACCAAACGCCCCGGAAAATTGACGAAAGGGGTTTTAATTCACCACGACAACGCTCCAACACACAAGTCCTTGGTTTCAATGGCTGCTGTGCGTGTCTATAGCATTGAACTGGTTGGTCAGCCAGCCTCCTTATTGTCCTGATTTGACCCCATCTGACTATCATCTATTTCTTTACTACCCACAAGGGGCTGAACACAGAGAGGACAAACAAGGACAGAAAAACGGATTAAGTCGATTACATCGGCCCCAGTGCGTAACTGGTACTTAATTTATCTCCCCCGAAAGGATGAAAGGCAAAGTCGACCTCGGCGGAATTTGAACTCAGA
>NC_043014.1:41047839-41082839 GCF_006345805.1 Octopus sinensis
ATATTGTATACAATGTATATTCATATATGCATAAATATATATATATACATATACATGCACATATACATATACATACACACACACAAATACGTACACAGAAGCACACATGTGGTGCACATGCGTACGCACATAGATACATAGATACACACACACTCACACGCGCGCATATATGATGAAGGGTCTGCTGATAATACTTGTAGACATTATATGCAATAGAATAGACTTTGCTAAAAGTCTCAAAACCCGGCAGTGTGTAAAACTGGGCTACTGGTTAAATCTACTAGCCATTGAAATTTAACCATTAGTATAAAGTTAATTAATTTAGTAGGTAAACTAGACAACTAACTGATCCTCAGCTAGTTGGAAATCCGTTGAGACTCAATATAATTTAATACACTTTAGTTAAGTTAAATCTCTCCCTATATAAAGCTGAAGTTGTCTGTGTATGGCAGGTTTGGTAGGCTTCAACTAACACTATCTCCTCCGAGACCCTGCGGCGCAAGTTGATCAAAATTGAGAGTATGATAGAAGAAGACTTGCTCTTCATTCCGTAGAACAAAAAATTGAAATCGGACCATGTTAAGACCAAAAATTATTTACATCAAAATGGTGCTTTTTTTCTATGAAAATCCCTATTTTTTACGATTTTTTGACTGCTGTGTCGCCATTTTTTGGTGTATTTCAACCAGAAAAATGTTCACTTGAAGAGAATAACAGGCTACATAATGCAGAAGTTTTACTTTTCAAAAATTCCAAATTTGAAGGGTCGAAACAAACCCGAGCAACGCCGGGCGATACTGCTAGTATTTTATATTTTAATATTTTAAAATGTTTCAGCTGCAAAACTGTGGTAATGCTGGAGCACCACCAATGACTGAGCTGCACCATTTTTTGGAACCTTCTCTAATATGTGGCATTTGGTCAATGAGGGAGTTTGATGCTACTGCCCTCATCTGTGCTTCCTGCTGTGAGGTAGGTTCGTCTGGAACCCGTAACAGGAAGAGATTCGCTTTTGTTTTAAAGACACTTACATCCACACCACGAAGGTCTCTCAAGCATTTTGGAAGGATACTAAAGAACTGTGGGCCCTTGAAGCCCAAGTTGTTGCAGTGTCTTGTCCTGTATTTTGATGGCGATGCTGGGATCCTTGGCACTATGCAGTGGCGCCCCGTTCTGCAGTCTGAATAACTGTCAATGCCAAAGTTTGGTACAAGGCCTTCTAGGATTTTCCAGATGTATATCACTGCACATCTCTCCCGCCTTCGTTCCAGGGAGAAGAGTTTAAATTCTTTCAGTCTTTCCCAGCAGTTGACATGTTGCACCGAGACGATTTTCATTTCAAAATTTACGGAGAATTAACGGACGCTACCAATACAATGGCGGGCAAAGATACTGGGGGAAAACGCGTGGGTCAATTTCTAAAACGTCTTTGGCAAATCAATAATATCAGAATTGTCGGTTCGTAGTACGCTGTACGGACATGTCAAAATAAGGCAACATTTCTTTGATTATTTGGTATATTCATCTTTCTAACTCAGCCATTCATCCACGCAAACAGCTAATATTGTAAGAGTATTCCCTCTACGCAAAACTTGGCATCTCCTCCATCTTTTAAAACGAAACGTTGTACTTTCCATATTTATTTCTTCTATGCAGTTCTGATAACCGCATATGTTTTCATATTTTATATTTATATTTTATGTGTGTTTGTTATTTTGTTTTGTTTTTAATATTATCATTCTGTATGGAAATGTTTTATCTCTTCTTTTCTTACCTTGTACTATATATTCTCTTTCTATATTTTTGTTTTTGAGATCGAAAAGATATGCTCCACTTTTATAACAGATCTTAATAGTTCATTTTTATTTCATATCATTTCATATAGAAATTATTGAATAAAAATGTCAGCGGTTTCAGGTTTCAAACGGAAAAACCACTGAATTTTTTCACAATGTGAATGATAAGAAAGGGAGTTTCTGTAACTCAGTACAGAACAGAACAGTATATCGCTTAAGATTTCACTCGAAGACCAAAGGCCTACGTGGTAAATATATCTTTTCGGACTTCTCGCCTTTGATGTTCATCAGGAATGACAAAGAGAGAGAGAGAGAGAGAGAGAGAGAGAGAGAGAGAGAGATACAGGGAGAGGGATTATATATATATATATATATATAGATAGATAGACACAAAGACAGAGAGAAGCAGCCATGTTTGGTTAAGAAGATTTCTTCGCTATCACTTTGTTTTGGGTTCGATTCCATTTCACAGCACGTTGGTCAATTGTCTTCCATTACATCTTCGGTCTGAACAACACTTTGTGAATGGAAACCGTGTGGAACCCTGCCTTAAACATAGTCAACCATGCGTATTTGTGTGATTGTGTGTGCGCGTATGTCCGTGTGTGTGTGTGATTGCGTGCCCGCGTTTGTGTGTGTGCGTGCCTGCGCGAACAAGACAGTGCGTGTGATGGTGTTTATGAATTTATGTGTTTCAAATTTCATCAGCGGTTAAAGCAAAAACCGATGTTGTGTTAAAAGGGTGACTTAGATAATCGATAACATAAAATCGATAAAATAAGTACTGGTTTGAAATGAGTACTAGTGTTGCTACGAGACATACCCTTCTATGGCGGACTTCGTTGAATGAAAGCAGTCTATCTATCTATCTATCTATCTATCTATCTATCTATCTATCTATCTATCTATCTATCTATCTATCTATCTATCTATCTATCTATCTATCTGCACACACATACATACATGCATATAGACATACGTTTATTCCTATACACACAGACACACAAACACACAGGAACAGACACACCTTTTTACTTGTTTCAGTCCTTTGACTGCAGCCATGCTGGAGCACCGCCTTGAAGTGTTTTAATCGAACAAATCGACCCCATGACTTATTTCTTAAGCCCAGTACTTATTCTATCGGTCTAATTTTTGCCGAACCGCTAATTTACGGGGAAGTAACTTCTCCAACACCTGTAGAAAAGCGGTAATGTGGGGACAAAGCAAACCCAGATGCAAAGACACACACACTCACACACACACACACACACACAACACACACACACACACACACACACACACACACACACACATATATATATATATATATACACGCGTGCGCCCACATACATACCTACCTACATAATATTCATACATGCTCATACATATTGTGTATAGGAGTGCAAAGGGATATTACAGATAATGCATACTCATACTTTTAGATAGAGAGAAAAAATAAAAAATGTAAAGAGAAAAATAAAAAAAATGTAATATTGATTGAAATTGGCCTATATGTCAAAGATCATTGCAATGCAGTAGTGGAGTGGTGGTGTGTGTGAGAAGTGTGCATGTGTGAGGGTGGTAGCAGACTAGCAGGGAACAAGCCATTGCGAATAAACGTAAAGGAAATAATACAATATACATTATTTATGTGTGTATATATATATATATATATATATATATAATATATATATATGCACACACATAATATATATATACACATATACTATATATACACATATATATATATACATATATATATATGTATGTTTGTATGTATATATATATATATGTAGTAAACACAGGATTTAAGTAAATAGACAGGAAATTGGGAAGCAAGCATCATAAAACATCAATGAATGATTTAAAAAATTCTATAAAATTCTATAAAAATATAACTAAAAATCTTCGTATGAAAACAGTAAATAACTAAATAAAATAAATTAAAATAGAAGAAATA
This sequence comes from Octopus sinensis, assembly GCF_006345805.1. Classification (NCBI taxonomy): domain Eukaryota; kingdom Metazoa; phylum Mollusca; class Cephalopoda; order Octopoda; family Octopodidae; genus Octopus; species Octopus sinensis. Next base: position 41,051,596 of record NC_043014.1, read on the forward strand.
TAATAAAATAAAATGAAATAAAATATATTGAATATTAGAATTAGCAACACTTGATATTTTAAAGTGGTAGTTAACATATCCCCAAAACGATCTTGGAAGGTAAATTGAGAATTGTCATGTGGAAAAGGATAACGTAAAGCTAGAGATGGGAGGGATGATCTGTCTTGTATATACTATACGGGCACAGACAGTGTGTCGGTAGCCAACTGGACAATACGTTTTCCTGGGGCTAAAAGACGGTAACATAATCCTTCTATAGGACTGCCACATTATGTTGGCAAATAAACATTACTATATATATAAGTAGTTGTGTGATAAGTAGCTCGCTTACCAACCACATGGTCCTGAGTTCAGTCCCACTGCGTGGCACCTTGGGCAAGTGTCTTCTGCTACAACCTCGGGCCGACCACAGCCTTGTGAGTGGATTTGGTAGACGGAAACTGAAAGAAGCCCGTCGTATATATGTATATATATATATATATATATATATATATATATATATATATATATATATATATATATATATATATATATATATATATATATATATATATATATATATATATATATATATATATATAATATATATATATATATGTGTGTGTGTGTGTGGTGTGTGTGTGTGTGTTTGTCCCTCCAGCATCGCTTGACAACCGATGCTGGTGTGTTTACGTCCTTGTAACTTAGCGGTTCGGCAAAAGGGTCCGATAGAATAAGTACTAGGCTTACAAAGAATAAGTCCTGGGGTCGATTGGCTCGACTAAAAACGGTGCTCCAGCATGGGCGCAGTCAAATGACTAAAACAAGTAAAAGAGTAAAAGAGTATATATATATATATATATATATAACATGTATACACATACACATATCTATAAACTCTTTCTACGTTAAGTAGAAGATCTGAAGCTTTTGGAGATGGGGTAGAAGCTAGTCAATTACATTGACCCCATTATTTTGGGTGGTGTTTTATTTTGTCGACCCCGAAAAGATGAAAGGAAAAGTTTGGTCGTGGTAGATTTGAACTCGGAACGTAAACAGTTGAAATAAATGCTAGGTAGCAATTTTTGGACCCGCTAACGATTTGCTAATTCACCGCCTTTAATGATTTTAGATTTGACCATAAGGTAAATAGGTTCAGAGGAAATGATTAGGATCTTTTCGGTTTGAACGGCAGTTTTTTCTAGCGGTGTCATATGAAATTGTCACCCATAATTATGACCCTAGTATCGATCTATTGCATTTCAATCTCTTTTAGGGTTAGGGTTAGGGTTAGGGTTAGAGTTAGGGGTGGGGGGAATGTATCTGTTTTTCTTCACAAATGTAAATAAACCCAATCTGTTTCTTAAACGAGGGACATATTCAAACGACACAAAATGTTTTTTTTTACCTCAATAGACGTCAGTGATTGGTTGAAATTGCAGAAATTGAAGAAAAAAAAAACAAATATCTTACAAACTATAGAATTTTCTCAATGAAGCAAAGAGAAAAAGATGTTTTATAAACACATTCTGCCAGTATACGAAGTTTAAAATTTTTTAGTTACCTAGAAATTATGTTAAAAACTGCCGTTCAAACCGAAAAGATTCAATGGTTACCCCGATGCTTGACTGGTATTTTATTTTTTCAATTCCAAAAGGATGAAAGATAAAGCTGAGCTATGCTGGATTTGAAATGAGAACGTAAAGACTTGGAAGAAATGCTACTAAGCGTTTGCTTCGACGCATTAACGATTCTGCCCACTCGTCTCCTTCATAAAACCCCTTCCTACAATAGGTACAAGGTCTGAAATTTTGAGGGAGCGGGATAGTCGATTGCTTCGACCCCAGCACTCAACCTGTACTTATTTTATCGACCCCGATAGAATGAAGGGCACAGTCGAACTCGGCGAAACGATGATGCCGTTAAACATTTTGTCGCATTTTGTTCGACGCGCTAACGGTTCTACTAGGTCACCGCCCTATGTCGACTATGGCGGTATTTGAATTCAGAAAGGGCGGCGAGCTGGCAGAAACGTTAGCACGCCGGGCGAAATGCTCAGCGGTATTTCGTCTGCCGCTATGTTCTGAGTTCAAATTCCGCCGAGGTCGACTTTGCCTTTCATCCTTTCGGGGGTCGATTAAATAAGTACCAGTTACGCACTGGGGTCGATATAATCGACTTAATCCGTTTGTCTGTCCTTGTTTGTTCCCTCTGTGTTTAGCCCCTTGTGGGTAATAAAGAAATAGGTATTTCGTCTGCCGCTATGTTCTGAGTTCAAATTCCACCGAGGTCGACTTAGCCTTTCATCCTTTCGGAGTCGATTAAATAAGTACCAGTTACGCACTGGGGTCGATATGATCGACTTAATCCGTTTGTCTGTCCTTGTTTGCCCTCTCTGTGTTTAGCCCCTTGTGGGTAGTAAAGAAATAGGTATTTGAATTCAGAACGTATTTTGTTCGACATACTAACTATTCTGCTAATTCTGTTCTCACCACTTTTTGAACTATATCTTGATAATATCATTTAACTGTCGCTCTTGGAGCAATGACTAACTTCCCAATAAATATGGAAAATTTCTACCGCACATGGACTGTGTCAATGCAAAGGAGCTAACTTCATATTTCTATGACATCAATTTTCAGGGGAGAAGCAAGGCGATAACATTGATCCCGGTAACTGACTGCTACTTTCATTTCATCGACTCCGGAAGAATGAAAAGCAAAGCTGACTTTAGTGGGATTTGAACTCAGATCTTAAAGAGTCGGAAAAAATGCTAACGGTTCTACTAGTTCGTTGCCTTGCGCTAACTTTATATTGGTTTCAAATTTTGGCACGGAGTTAGCAGTTTCGGTGGAGGAGTAAGTCGATTACATTGCCTCCAGTGCTTAACTAGTACATATTTTATCGATCTGGAAAGGACGAAAGGCAAAGTCGACCTCGACGGCATTTGAACTCAGAATGTAAAGACGAACGAAATGCTGCTAAGCACTTTGGCCAGCGTGGTTACAATTCTGCTAAGCTTGCCACCTTAGAGTTAACTTTATATTAGCAAGAGAACGCTGATGAGTAACTACAGAAACACAGTCAACACTTGATTGTTAATTACATATTGAACTTCAAGAAATACCATTTAATGCAACTTCTATATAATTACTCTTCTATATAATTACTCAGTCTGCTAGATTTAACGATCAAATCTTCAAGCTATACCCATCGGAATAAAGCATAATAGATAATACTGTGTAACACGATTTTTATCCTTCGGTAGCAACTATTATTTCCTCTTTGCTTCCTGCTAGAGTGTATGAAAAATGGCTAATATTTCCTTCAAACTTTGCTGTTGTTACATTTATTTAAACCTCTAAGAATCCATCTCAACACATGGCTATGATGCTTCCCTATTATCCCTGCTCATGATTAGAGACATGCTTAAGTGCTTAAGGCCAAGCAACTGACAAGCAAATCTGTGGTATTGAGCAGAATATTTGTTATAGCGATATTTCTACTTCAGTAATTCAGCGCTGAATCTGTCTGAAATGTAATGGAAAATAGGCCAGTTTCAAAACATTGATTTCCAGGTTACAAAAGCAAAAGTTGAAGGGAATAGTAGTCATTTCCTTTGATTTTTAGACAGAAGCAAATAGAAAATAACACTTACTGACGAAAGACAAAAAAAGAATAGAAATTTTCGTGGCTGTGTGGTAAGTAGCTTGCTGACCAACCACATGGTTCTGGGTTCAGTCCCACTGCGTGGCACCTTGGGCAAATGCCTTCTACTATAGCCTTGTGAGTGGATTTGGTAGACGGAAACTTAAAGAAGCCCGTCGTATACATGTATATATATATATATATATATATATATGTATGTATATATATATATATATATATATTATATATATATATATATATGTGTGTGTGTGTGTGTGTTTGTCCCCCAATATCGCTTGACAACCGATGCTGGTGTGTTTACGTCCACGTCACTTAGCGGTTCAGCAAAAGAGATCGATAGAATAAGTACTAGGCATACAAAGAATAAGTCCCGGGGTCTATTTCTTCGACTAAAGGCGGTGCTCCAGCATGGCCGCAGTCAGCTGACTGAAACAAGTAAAAGTGTAAAAGAGTGTGAAAGAATGCAACGGAATGCCATTGATTATAAACCTATCGATTAGTTTGACTTTGCATTTAAACAACAATTTGTATATCTTTCATTGGCAATATCAGACGTTGAGATTCAACATTTTTGTCCTCTTTGAATGCTACGTAAAAAAGTTTTTATATTCGTCTGTCTTCTAATAAACAGGAAGATTTAGGGTTAACCATTACATATGCAGTCAAACATATGCACACCACAAACAATGGAATTACGTAAGTAAATATATTTGTACGTAGATGTTAAGTGTGCGTATTTTTATATGCGTAAATCTTGTTCTGTTGATATTCAATTAACTATGCAATTTGTTATATCTGAATATTTAATATTTCCTTACAGCTTGGGAAACATCGCCACTCAGACACATAAGCTTGTTTCATGATTGGATCAGCGAGAAGACAGTTTGTCGTTATTAAATGATTTATTTTGTTTGCTTATAAGTAGTTTAGTAGAACATTGCATTTGTAACTAACTAACAACAAATTTGCAATCGTTTTTTTTCCTTATATAGGAAGTAATTTTAGTAACAATATATATATATACGTTTAAATATTTGTTGTGCAAGATTTTTTATGTGAAGTCGTGTGTTGAAACAGATATTGTTATATTTCGGAATGGTCATATTGCCAGTTTAGCCAATAAAAACACACGCACTATATATTTGGTGTTATTTATTTTTTACGTTAATCTTAATCTTATTTCGGTCAGAAATAACATTCCGAAATATAACAATATATATATATATATATATATATATATATATATATATATATATATATATATATATATATATATATTATATATATATATATATATAATTTTGAATTGATAATAGGTGTTTTTTTTTCTCATTTTTTTAATATATTATATTGTGTGAAATTTGATTTAGTATTTCTAAATTGAATTTTTTTCCTTGTAAGTTTGGATTTTATTCCCTCAAATAATAATAAATAAATAATATATATATTATATTATCTTTTACTTGTTTCAGTCATTAGACGGAGGCCAAGCTGGGGCACAGCTTTGAAGGATCTTTAGACGAATGAATCGATCCCAGTACTTATTTTAAAAACCTCGTACTCACTCTATCGGATTCTTTTGTCGAACAGTTAAGTTATGGGGGACGTAAACACACCAACACCGGTTGTCAAGCGGTGGATGGAGACAAACATAAATACAAACACACACACATACAGTTTCTGTGCACCAAATGTATTCACAAGGCTCTGGTCGACCCGAGGTTACAAACGAAGACACGTGCCCAAGGTGCCATGCAGTGGGACTGCACCCGGAACCATGTGATTGGAAAGGAAGATTGTTACCACACTGCCACGCCTGCGCCTATAAAAATCGGATAGCAAGCCGCCAGAGATGATCGAACTCGTACCTCACAAACTCCAGTTCAGCGCCCCATAACATTAAGCTAAGCAGCCTATGGCATATAAATTTTTCATTCCTTTGGGGTTTTTTTTCAGATAATATTGCATATTTTTGTAAATATGGTATTGTTATTTTTACTTAATATTTTGCTTTTAATCTATAATTAAATTGTTTAGAACTACCGGCTAACATGTGTCCCATCGATTTGCTGTCATCAACGTTAAATATGAAAGGATCACCGAGAATGTAAATAGTTTCATTATCAAATAGCTCCGGTTTTTTAAAAATATCTTCATTATTAAATGTCAGGATTAAATTGAAAAATAATCAATAAAGATAATACAAATACAAAATTCATGGAGTGGATACCAAACGGAAATATGGGTTAAAATATTGTCAAAAAACCATTACCAGCAACTCAATTAAATAACACATCATATGATCTCAATACTAACCTGTCTTTGAGAAAATGTCACATATTACTGAAGTTGTTGGTGTGTCGTCTTATTTCATATATATTCATAGTTGTCAGTGTGTAACATACATACATGCATTACACATACACACAGTGGTATATATATATATATATATATATATATATATATATATATATATATATATATATATATATAAAATACAGTGGACATTTAAACACATTAAGAGGTTTCCTTCATAGGAAACCTAATTAGTGGTTTGGACTTTATCTGTTCTTTCTAGCGTAAAGGATTCATATGATGGAAACCTCTTAATGTGTTTAAATGTCCACTGTATTTTATATGAATAATATATAGTCTATTGACTAATTTTTCTATATGCTAGGCCACTGGTAGTAAAAATTTCTAAAATCTTTATTACCCTGGTATTATTAATTATATATATATATATATATATATATATATATATATATATATATATATATATATATTCAGTTTTATTCAGTTTTATTATATATTCAGTTTTATTCAGTTTTATTTGAAAATTTCTTGCCAATAGAGAAAGAGCCGTTTTCTAACCTATATCCAACTCTCATTCATTGACATTTTCAAATATCAACGGTATTTTTTCATGTATGTGTGTTTATGTGCAGTATTTGGAGTCAGTACATGTATAGACTTATACATGTTGATATATGTATGTTGATAGATGCAGGCGAAATACCTATTTCTTTACTACCCACAAGGGGCTAAACACAGAGGGGACGAACAAGGATAGACAAACGGATTAAGTCAATTATATCGACCCCAGTGCGTAACTGGTCCTTATTTAATCGACCCCGAAAGGGTGAAAGGCAAAGTCGACCTCGGCGGAATTTGAACTCAGAACGTAGCGGCAGACGAAATAACCTATTTCTTTACTATCCAGAAGGGGCTAATCACAGAGAGGATAAACAAGGACAGCCAAACGGATTAAATCGATTATATCGACCCCAGTGCGTAACTGGTACTTAATTTATCGACCCCGAAAGGATAAAAGGCAAAGTCGACCTCGGCGGAATTTGAACTCAGAGCGTAACGGCAGACGAAATACGGCTAAGGATTTCGTCCGGCGTGCTAACGATTCTGCCGGCTCGCCGCCCTGAAAGGGAATTATCTTTGTATGTAAAACTGTAGTTGTGTGAGTGTCTGTCCCCTTCGATTTAGATTCCTAACTACTCCCACATTTTGCGGTGCAGTTTAACCAAAACCGGGTATCTTATAGTCGTGATTCATATCGAGCCCTTCTGGGTATTAGCGCCCGTCTACGATGAGTCTACGATTTTAAAAATAATTTAACATCATTTTTTATTCCATTTTAATGCATAATTTTTCGTGTGTCGATGGCGGCGGAGTTGGCGTCCATGGTCACACCTGCACCTGTTTGCTTCTCCCCCTTCTTCCCTCCCTCGCGAAGCTGTGGGGAAGGGAGTGTAAGGAAATCAACGTCGTAAAGCGTTGTCAAGGAGACCAGCGTTCTTTTAGAACAACGACTTCATGGCTTGAAGACACCAAAACAGAAATGGCTAAGAAAGCCCGAATTGGCATCTATAAGGGAAGTAACTCTCTAAGAATGCTTATATAGTTATTTCCCTTACAAACCCGAGCAACGCCGGGCGATACTGCTAGTATTGAATAAAATTATTATTAACTGATCCTCTAGTGTTTTGTTTTACTCAAAGGCTGGAACTTTTCAGCAGCGCCTCGTATATATGTTATAGTGAAACACTTTTCGCGGAATGTACGCTGTTTTCATATTTATGAATTACATATGCCAACTCTATTTTCGATGTCAAAGATTTTTTGCGTGATTTTAAAGAAAGTTTGGGCGATAAATCTAAATCTAGCATAAGTTCTGCTAGATTGCATTTGTTTTTGACATAATCGAAACTTCTTTTTTGAGAATTTGCTACGTTTAGTCTTTGAAAACGTATTATTTTTATGATATACCATAATTATTTAATTGTTTTTTTAGGTCGTTTAATGTTTTGATATTATATGCTGGAATTAAAATACTACATTTTAGTTTAAAACATCAGAATATATTGACACAAAAGGCAAAAAACAAGCAGACGATGTGATGTACCACATTATAACTCTAAAAAATAGGAAAAACACACACAAAATATTTGATCTTAAGCAATAATAGCGTCTAATACAATAGAATAAGTTTGGCTAGTTAAGTATATTAAAATATATTAAACAGTCCTTAAAAAAACCCTGCAAAAATCTTGTATGATTTTCTTTGTGTGGTTTTGCTGAGATTAAGTTTAATCGTCTCAAATCATGTTGTCGCTGCATCCAGACCCTGTTGAATTAAATCATTTATAAGCTTTAGTGGATATCTCACTTAACTGCAGATGATTCTACGATGTAGACTCGGTCACTCGGAATTTCTACTCACATCAAACACTCGAGTTTTGTGTTAAACTATAGTTACTATTTTGTGAAGCAATTATTTGGATATGTTTCAAACCTTTATATACATGAAAACAATTGGGATTCTCACGGCACACTAAAATTACCCATTTTAGCCGTATCCAAAAAAAAACAGAAACAAATGGCCGCCCGTCTTATTTGAATACTTTCTAACAGTTTATAATTCAGTCCTTGTTTTCACTACTGTTATTATTACCAACAACCACTTTCTCCCGTATTCCACTCTTTACTGTTTATATTTCAATCTCTCTTCCCTCTCTCTCTCTCTCTCTCTTTCTTTCTCTCTTTCTCTCTCTCTCTCTCTTTCTTTCTCTCTTTCTTTCTCTCTTTCTCTCTCTTTCTCTTTTCCTCTTTCTCTCCCCTCCACTGCACCTCTCACATCTCCTTTAGTCTATTATTCCTCTCTACGATAACTATCGCTGCCTTTGGATAGTAAGAAGCAAGGAAATTGATCAGCATTAATCAAGCTCAAATTCCTTACATTTGTAAGAAAAAGGAAATGGAAAGCTGAGACATTTTATGCCTTTCTCAAGAGCATTGGTAGCTTAAGTGAAGTGACTTTTCCTCAATACCAAATCGAAGTGTGGTTGCAGCCCAAGTCGTCAATTATTACAAATATTGGTTTCTATTGACTAAACGCACGACCAAATTTACCAAGCGGAGAGCTAGAGACAATTAACTTGATCCTGGAGTATAATTGGTAAATATTTTATCAATCCTCAGCAGTATTTGAATTTAGAACTATACATGTAACTGGATACTTTATTGCTTCAAACACGATTCTCTCTTATCTCTCAATCTCCACTCGCTAATCTTGTTGTTTTAGCCCGTCTTATCCGCAACTATTGCTACTAAAGATGAGATTATTATCTTTACCGTTGGAGATATTTATTTAAAAGGTATGAACATCATTGATTCCAGTGTCTTCTATAAATCTGATGCCTTGCAACACAAACCATAACAGTATCGATGCAAGAAATGATTATTTTTTATTGTTTTTGTATTAGAAACTCGAAACTAATCAAACAAGATGTTGGTGGTTGTGTAGTTAAAAGACTTCGCTCGCAAGGATGTGGTTCCGCGTTCGACTTCATTGCTTGACAGTTTTGAAAATTTCCTTTAACGACATACTCATATCGAACCAAGTCTTGTGAGTGGAATTCAGATTGACTGTGTCTGTCCTTATTGGGAAGATAATCCTTCGTTCGATATCCGAGAGGGTGCTTAAAAGTTCTTGGTTCTGGATAAAAGAAAATACCAGAGGATCAGTTAATTACGATTTCATGCAACATATCTCCTTCTCAGATTCACGCACTTATTGTAGTGGTCCCTCAGTTTTTCGAAGTCCTGTAAAAGAACTCAGTAGATTTGGGCTCCAGCCAGGCTTTCCGCAATGCCCTTAAAGCCAGGAACTTTTTAGCACCACTCGCATGACCACCATCAATTGATAATCCTGGGTGCTTCTATTAGAGTCTATTATATTAAAAACCACTCGGGTCAGGTCTCAATATCCTTATGCAGATGCCAACTGGTCGAGGTTTTTTACCTTTCCTTCCACTTGCTCCTTAGATCCTGTAGGGGTTATAGGCGCCTCCCATCTCCACACAATCAAACGAGCTAACAATTGTACCCTATCGCCAAAATGGCCATTATTTAACGCCTTATTATTGTTGGGAAACTCTTTTCGTTCGTGGTGCGTTCGTGTGCCATAAGTTACATCTTAAAAACCCTGTTAACTGGAATGTCACTTACATGCACACATGTATTTTAGTTTTAGGTAAATGCCAAAGATTATGTTTTTACGACATGAAATTTGCTGGAAATTTATTAAAGATCTTCAACGGGTCACTTAAACCTCTTCGTTCGTCACAGCTGACAATCGTGTCACAGATTCATCATCACTGTTTATTTACTGTTTTACGAAAGGAAGGGGATATTGAACACTATATCTCCCGATAATGTCACCGAATGAAAGACAATATTAACACAGTTGGAATGTGTTTCATTATATGCTTTCTGACTATAATAACCACATCCAAGAATAATAACTATTGATATAAATTCAAGGCCACACAAGGAGGGTTTAGTCAGGTTAACCGACCCCAATACATGACTGGTATTTTATTTTATCGAATTCAAGTGATTGAATAGTATGGATGACAGCAGTGGAATGTGAACTTGGAACATAATAGATCGTGAGAAATCCTGCAAGGTGCTTTATCTGAACCTCTAAAAATTTCGCAGATCCACAGCTTTAACCAATAATAATAATAATAATAATAATAATAATAATAATAATAATAATAATAATAATAATAATAATAATAATAATAATGTTAATAATAATAATAATATATTTCTTTACTACCCACAAGGGGCTAAACACAGAGGGGACAAACAAGGACAGACAAAAGGATAAAGTCGATTATATCGACCCCGAAAGGATGAAAGGCAAAGTCGGACACGGCCACGTCCGCACCTATGATAATAATTCAGCAAATGTTACAGTTTATGCTGCTGATGCCACTGATAGAGGATGCGGCAGAAAAACCACGCACTTTTGTTGTTTCGAAGTATATTAGCGAGTTAAGTTAGGCAGTGGTGTCCTCATACAGGAAGGCGGCGAGCTGGCAGAATCGTTATCACGCCGGGCGAAATGCTTAGCGGTATTTCGTCTGCCGCTACGTTCTGAGTTCAAATTCCGCCGAGGTCGACTTTGCCTTTCATCCTTTCGGGGTCGATTAAATAAGTACCATTTACACACTGGGGTCGATATAATCGACTTAATCCGTTTGTCTGTCCTTGTTTGTCCTCTCTGTGTTTAGCCCCTTGTGGGTAGTAAAGAAATAGGTATTCCGTCTGCCGCTACGTTCTTGCGTCAAATTCCGCCGAGGTCGACTTAGACTTTCATCCTTTCAGGGTCGATTAAATAAGTACCATTTACGCACTGGGGTCGATATAATCGACTTAATCCGTTTGTCTGTCCTTGTTTGTCCTCTCTGTGCTTAGCCCCTTGTGGGAAATAAAGAAATACGTATTTCGTCTGTCATTTCAAGGCGGCGAGCTGGCAGAAACGTTAGCACGCCGGGCGAAATGCTTAGCGGTATTTCGTCTGCCGTTACGTTTTGAGTTTAAATTCCGCCGAGGTCGACTTTGCCTTTCATCCTTTCGGGGTCGATTAAATAAGTACCAGTTACGCACTGGGGTCGATATAATCGACTTAATCCGTTTGTCTGTCCTCTCTGTGTTTAGCTCCTTGTGGGTAGTGAATAAATAGGTATTCCGTCTGTCTTTACGTTCTGCGTTCAAATTCCTCCGAGGTCGACTTTGCCTTTCATCCTTTCGGTGTCGATAAATTATGTACCAGTTGCGTACTGGGATCGATGTAATCGATTGCCCCTCCCTCAAAAATTTCGGGCCTTGTGCCTAGAGTAGAAACGAAATGTGTCCTCATATACCTAATGTTTTACCATCTTGTTTTAATTTGGAACGGTGCACACCGTATGTCTGTTGTTGAAACGTTTGCCAACTTGTAGAATGCCGGAATGCTTTTTCCTATTATTGCTTGCTTTTTTTTTTTTATTGCACTTTGTATTTTCTGCCGAATAAAGAAATTTACACTCAACAGATTCTCCAGGCAGGCAAGTGGTGCACTTTTGTTTCTTATCGTCTCTCTTAGCTCTGAGCAGATAAAAAAATTCATGAAATTTGAAATTGCAGAGCTGAATATTTCATAAGGGACAATAACCAATATAAGATATATAGAAACTCTAAAGGAGGGCCAAATAATGAAATGAAAACAATGATATTTTCTATGAAATAGTAAAGAGGGTGAGAAAATATATTCCATAAAATATCCAAGAGAGTAGAAATACATTCTTCATTCGAAGAAAGGAAAATTTCTGGTTATCTTTACCGATTTATCAATATATTTGACAACGTATTTTGCATTTTCAGTTAAACTTCGTTTCCATCGCCATATTTTCTCATTATCTCACTATGAAAATATTGACTGCTAGGATTTTGAATGTAAAGTGATATTCAATTCTATAAGCGCTATAGCGCTATGGGGATGTTTTCCATTTCTCTTTTAAATGGATACTTATGATATCTGTTATCACTTCTACATTATAATATGATTCGTCTTATTCGACTCAACAACCTCTTTTAACATTTTTCAGTTTTATATGAAGAAAGTTCATGTGTTTATTAGGTTTCATTATTTTTCTATCATCGTTTATAATTGGAATCTAATAGAGGCAGCTGTATATTTGTAAACAGATATGTGTGTATGTGTGTGTACAATCATTCGTACAAACAAGCGTATACTTATATTAACATTAATATGTATATATATGTGTGTATTATCTATCTGTCTGTCTATCTATCTATCTATCTATCTATCTATCTATCTATCTATCTATCTATCTATCTATCTATCTATCTATCTATCTATCTATCTATCTATCTATCTATCTATCTATCTATCCACCTGCCTACGTACGTACCTATCTGCCTGCCGACCTACCTACCTACCTACTTACCTACCTACCTACCTACTTGCCTACCTACCTACCTACCTTCCTACCTGCCTACCTACCTACCTACCTACCTACTTACCTACCTACCTACCTACCTACCTACCTACCTACCTACCTACCTACCTACCAACCTACCTACCAACCAACCTACCTACCTCTCTCTGTGTCTATCCTACCTACCTATGTAACTATCTACCTACGTACCTATCTACCGACCGACCGACCGACCGATCAATCTATCTATATATTATATATATTTGTATATGTATATGTTTATATGTATATATATATTTGTTTATGTCAGGTCGCTCTAGAGTACTACTGGTAACATGTAATCCAGTACATGGTCGGGTCGGCGACTAATCTGACAACCTCTCAGGGAAGGCCACCCTTAAGATTGTCCAGACCTATACTCCCACAAGTGCCAGCGACGATGACGTGGTGGAAGAATTCTATCGACAGCTAGACAAAGGGCTGGCTGTGAAGTCCACTTACACCGTCGTGATGGGAGACTTCGATGCAAAGGTTGGACATGGACGACAAGGGGAAGAGTATGTCGGGAGATTCAGCATAGGAGAGAGAACCGAGAGAGGAGAACGTTTGGTTACCATAGCAGAGGCGAGGCGGCTCTACATCGAAAACAGCCTATTCAGGAAGAAGGAGAAGAAGAGATGGACCTGGGTATCGTCAAGGAAGGCTAAGGGAGTGTGTCTGAGAGAGAAGAAGGGAAGATTCTCGGAGGAAACTACGAAGTTACTCGAGAAGAGGAAAAATATGAAGAGGACTATCGAAGATCACTTTGAATATTCCCTTCTCAGCAGAGTGATTCGTCAGCAACTGAAGAGAGACTTTGAGGCATACCGGATGGAGAAGCTCTGTATGATTGTTGTTGAGTGCTGTTTGATTATGTGATGGAAAAAAAAAACTATTTAGCAACTCTGTATTAGACTAACCAACAAAGAAGTAAATAAATAAACAAATAAATAATAATATTGTTATATTTCGGAATGGTCATTTTGCCAGTTTCAATGTATCCATGCCCAGGGAAGTAAGGCGTTCAGAATATGGCAAATGCCTACGCCAGAAATATCAACCAAATCTCTTTTAAATCACTCGTCAACGTTTGTTTTTAAAAAATGTAAGTGCATATTGGATAATATGGTGCTATGTATTCTTAAAAAGACGGAATGGTCACAACTGGAATGCACCAGACCATAGATCTACTCCATTAGTATTGTCCTGGAATTACAAAAATATAAATGATACTACTACTACTACTACTACTACTACTACTACTACTACTACTAATAATAATAATAATGAAATTATTGTATACAGAGCTCAGGTGCACCACAACTTGTCAAAAGCTTGTTAGAAAAAAAATTACAGGCTCAAGTACAACTGCCATAATCCATGCTGGATTTAATACATGGGTTGCATCCTACAATTATATTTTCTAACTGTTGATCAAATTGCTATCTATGAGTGTTTTATAATAATGAAATTATTGTATACAGTGCTCAGGTGCACCAACACTTGTCAAAAGTGCGTATAAAGCATATCCCTTAATGTACAAATGTTTGGGAAGTGAACAGTATATGAGTCAGATACATACTTGCGTGTGTATGGAGGGGAGAAAATCAGGTGTAGTGTTGGCGAATCTCGGGAAGCATGGAAGTTTTGAAGGATGCAGTGCTCCGACAACTAACAACTGATGCCGGCAGTTTGTTCCATACTTCAGCAACTCTCAGCGTGAAAAAATGTTTCCGAAAGTCATGGGAGCTGTGCTGTTTTCTGACTTTGTAAACATGTCCACGGGTGTTAGACGGGTGGAGTTTGAAAAGGTGCTCAGAGTTATTGTTTGTAAGATGGTTAATGATTTTATGGGTGTCTGCCAAGTCAGTTGCCAGACGTGGGAGTTTCAATGTATCCATGTCCAGGGAAGTAAGGCGTTCAGAATATGGCAAGTGCCTACACCAGAAATATCAACCAAATCTCTTTTAAATCACTCGTCAACGTTTATTTTAAAAAAATGTAAGTGCATATTGTATAATATGGTGCTATGTGTTCTTAAGAAGACGGAATGGTCACAACTGGAATGCACCAAACCATAGATCTACTCCATTAGTATTGTCCTGGAATTAACAAAAATATGTTGTTGACGACCAACCGAAGGAGCACCTACATAGTCACTCGCTTTACTAGAAGTAACGGCTAAATTTCTTTCAAGCTGCACCATGCAATTTTAAAATGAAAAGACACTTTGGAAAATATAGTTCTAGAAACAATGTATGAATCCGATGCGCGGCTTATGGCTGAAATCCCTTTGGGATTACTTCGACTCAATCATTGACTCGGGGTTAAACAAGCATAATATTCTATTTCGTATGGCTTTTGGAAATGAAATATTTTGTATATATACTTACACTTGTGATTACATAAAATTCCTTGAAAAATTTTATTTCCTCGGAAAATATATATAAAAAAAAAAACAAGCAAAAACATACTAAAACTTTAAATTTCGAAGTTATTTGTGTAATGGAAAGGATTTTCACTCTTAGATAAAACTTTTAAGATGATTGGAAAGCGTATAGATATGGACCCAACCCTGAACTTAACACGTTATATATTTAAGAAGAGCAAGCTTTTACATCAGCACTTAAGAGGAAAAAAAAAGATGAAAGTCTTGTTGAATGCATACACGATCTATTCTCATTTTATCGCCCCCGTACTCGCTTTCTTTCACTCTTTATTAGCCGCCCCTTTTCTCAAACACACGCTCTCTCCAATCCTTCTTTTCGTATACATACACCTATGAATCACTTCACTTCATCGTTACGTGTTATTGACTGTATTTCCTATCACAGATTGAAGAAGCTTTTTCTTTTTTTTTTTTTTCTCTCTCTCTCTTCTCTTCATTCCACTACTCACGTATTGAAGCCAAGGAAACAAAACCAAAACGAACATTTCTCCTCCGTCACTGTTTTAAAGAAGTAAATCCATTTAACGACTGAAATCACGGCATTTCTTAGTCGATGAAGAAGAAAATAAAAAAAGATGGCTGCAAAGGAAGAGAACCAACGAAATAGAGACATCTATTTGTTGTTTTGTGTAAGAAGCAAGCCGTGCAATATTCAGCTTGTCAATTTCTTTTATTCTATTTAAAACATACAATCACACAATTTCGAACAGTTACTTGTCTGATATTAAAAACAAAAGCTTAGGATATAGAAGTCGAAATGGATTTCATTATTCATGACAAAATACGTCAATAATCATTTTTATCAAACGTTACTTTTGTATAGAACGAAATTTTCTTCAGATTCGGTACTCAAAATCCTAAATGTTCGTAGCATGTTAACAGACTCCTTAAATATTATATTTTGAACCTAATTAACATTTAAACATACGCATAAATATGAATTAACTCGGGAAACCTGTTTCGGAAAGTAAGCTCGTATATCGACTTCATTTCAAGGACAATGTCTTTACCTCGGCCTCCATACACATAACAAGCATAGTCGATTGTATTGGCCCCAGAATGAGAATAGTAAGAATTCATCGAAGGGTCGGGAAATTCAAACAAGAGCAGCCCCTTACAGGATTTGAACCTAGAAGATCGAAGATGGGAAAAAATCTATCCCGTCTTGTTCTTTTTCATCCACCCTACCACTAAAAATATGATTCATTCTCAAAAGAAGAGCGAGCTCAAACCATTTGTGTAACATATAAGCATCACAATGAGAACCGTCAGATCCAAGAATTCTATATTACTCGAATTATTCTACAGTGATGATTCTTAAGAGTAAAAATCTTCACCGAGAATCTGTTCATTGAACTAACCAATATTGTCTATGAAATGCCTGCAGGACTTTTTCTATCAATCTATTATATTTCCTTACAAAATCGCAGTTGAAATTGTGTACAGAATGTGTGTTATTACGAAGATTGCTCGTGAATTTCATATTACACAGCAATCATTTGCTATCTATTGTTATTTCATCTGCGCTCTCTTCTCTACTAAATCCATTTGTTATTCTAAATGCTATCACCGTAGGCTACATCTGTAACTGTTGTTGAAGTTGTTGTTCTCACACATATGCATTCCTGTAATAAAACTTGCTTTTATTATAATGTTATCACCATAAACTGATATACCGATTGAGTAGCTGTCGCCAAGATCAAAATGTTTCCAAAGATTGTTTGTTTTGCCATATTGGAAGTCGTTGGTCGATATTTCCACTGCTAATAACAGAAATTCACCATTTAATTTCAAAACCACATCATATACACTTAACGCATTTAATGTTCCCCGTCGTTTTTATAATATAATTCATCATAAGTTTTCTTTCATACGATAATTCCTGCCAAGAAGCAAACAGTATTGATTTCCAGTTGACATTTTTACTCTGTTTCAACAAGACAAAATGGAGAAGAGTAGCAAAAATTAATTAATTCGGAGGAATTTTCCACCTCCAGCGAAATACATCGAATACGGATAATAAACAAATGATTCCTGATCTACATTATTTTTTCAGTCAGTGGAATCATTATAATTAGATTCCAACGAAGAAATTTCGATTTATAATTATATATTAATAAAGAATATCAATTACTTGCTAATAACAGCGTGTCAACTAACTGCTTACAACTAAATATATCTCAGAGAATTGCTGCCAATTACTGTAGACTATTTATCAAAAACATTTTCGTCGGAATTTACTCTAACAGTTGATAAATGTAATAAATATAGCGTATATTAGATGTTTAATGTCAATTAGTGGTGTAGTCAACAACTAATGAAACTTTAGATCAGAGATATATATGGCTAAACCGTCTGCAAAACGTTTTGATTTATCGGTTTAATAACATTGAAACCATATAAATATTGTCACAGAATCAGGATTTTTGAAAGTAAGAGGCTGAAATTGATACTTCGTTAGTTTGTCCGGTTTTAGGAAACAGATTAATGGCGTTGTTAATTTTGAAACAATTGAACTTTCTTATAATATAACTATCCATTACATTGGAAAGGTTAAGAGTGAATATTTCAGCTTATCGCAACACAACTGCACGCATCAGTACTCTAATTGCAGATTAGTAACATATAAAAGTTAGCATCACCTGTGCACTAGTGCAAAACTAATCAAGTTAATTTTTATAAATTGTATAATTGTTATATCATGCCTCACCTTCCGATTTGGACGATCCGGAGATCAAAGCAGTTAGATGGGACAATTTAGAAAGGGTTAGACAACTGTAATACTTATTGTTGCAATATTCCAGTGACTTATCACAGTTTATAGATGCTCCAGTTGTGACCAGCCTGCCTTGCTGTGTATATTGAGTTTCAGTGTCTAATTTGTCTTCTCCTTTTTTAAAGACAACGGTGTGTGATTTGAGGGAAAATCCGGCCCTTATTTATGGCAGGACCGTATTAATTGCTCATTAAATTCGATTCTCTGAAGTCTACGTCTTCGATAATTTCAATGTAAGCTAGTTCTTGCACTCCTCCCAACACCGGCACTGTTGCCATAGAGACCATATCGTTTGCAACCATCGACTGTCTGCACCAGATTGCATCCTATCCTACCTGCATGGTCACAACTAATAATTTGGGTCAGTCCTTCATTACCAGACTAAACTTTTATCTTTTTTTTTAATTTTATCCGAACATATTAGATTAATCCAGACGCTGTATAACCAAGCAAACACACAGTAATATCTACCTCTCGCATATCTGTTTCTTCAAATCAGAACGAGTTCTTCTAGTTCTATTCCGGCTAACACTGGTGTCGAATGTATTTCATCCCCACGGACCTGTAGCATCCAAGCGAGTGACTGAAAATACCATTGTACACACATGCCTATTTACATCTTTCACATATCCAGACTGCGTGCAGCAATATTTGAAGATATGTTACTTACCACAGCTAACCGGGAGACTGTTACCCATCACCGCTTGATTACGATCAGAAAAAAAGACAGTAAAGGACAAAGGGTTCCCTCATGTATGGCACAACTACAAAAGTAGTTTAGAGCCTTCTACTTCCTTGCTAAGATTGTCTCCATCAATTTTCTGAAATATATGTTTATATATATATATATATAAAGGAAATGAAGAAAAAGCTGACAAAATAATTTAAGTAAGGGAGAGTGTATTAATTAGGTGAAAGTTCTTTTTACCGGTTGCGCATTTGTTATGCTTATCAAAAGATATATTTTTAAGAGAGATAGAGTTCCTTTCTGATAGATTTTTTTCTCTTACCAGATAAGAGAAAAAAATCTATCAGAAAGGAACTCTATCTCTCTTAAAAAACATCTTTTGATAAGCATAACAAATGCGCAACCGGTAAAAAGAACTTTCACCTAATTAAATACACTCTCTCTTACTTAAATTATTTTGTCAGCATTTTCTTCATTTCCTTTTTTTATATATCACAACTCGTGTTCCACATCTCCTTTTTATATATATATATATATATATATATATATATATATATATATGTATGTATGTATGTATATATGTATATATATTATGAAATATTCGTACTTAGATCTCAACCACGCTGACTCTTAGAACCCTTTCATTGTTACCCGTTTCTTTCACATCTATACACTGCATGTTCTCAACAAAGCTGCATTTCAAGATCTCCTGCTCTTTGCTTTGGTATCACCACCATGTACATAAAGTTGTCATGTGTGAAAAATCCTTCAATCACTTTAGTAGAAACTTGCAACCATGCGAAGAGCTAAGTGTGGCCTTTCGAAAGAAGTACAACGTTTGAGGGAAAAACCATTATGCTGCCATATATTTTTGTGAATTTAATTTTTAAAAATATCCTACTTTCTAAATTTACTAATTACGAATTTTAGAAATATCTCACTATATTTCTTTGTCTGCCCTCATAATTACTAGTTTCAGGCAATTATAACTGAGTTTAAAATCTAGAAATCAGCAGAAATGTTAGATTGAAAAACAACTATAAAGTCATTAAGGAGATTCTTATTCCGAAACTTCGCCCTTGATTTTCTTGGAGATTTTTTGAAAAATTATATTTTCTAAAATAATAGGTTTGCAGTGTAAAAAAGGCTTTTGAAAATGCTGCCTTGTCAGATGGAGTTAATTTCAATGCTGCCCTGTCAGTTGGAAGTTAAATTCAACTTGGCCTTGTCAGATGTGATTTAAAAACAATGTTTGATGATAGCCTTGTCGAAGCTTTCCAACAGCCAGCTCAACAGATGCACCCGTCATCCACCTTGTCAAATGACTTGACAACTGCCTTGTCACTCTCTTCAGTCATAATTAAAATACAGCTAAAACTTTCAAAGCTGCTACAAAATGTTAAAATTCTCAACATCTCTGATGATATTACACAGTCACTTCATATATATACAGGGTGTCCTAGAAGTTGCACACCATCCTGGTTTCTTTAAAAGAATACACCCTTATTGAGTTCAAAAACACTTTATTGAAATTAATCGTAACAAATGCTCAAATTGAGAACCCTCTACAATAAAACATGCAGGAAAAAATATAATAAAATAAAATTTTATTAAATTTTATTATTTTTCATGAAAACTAGAATGGTACGGGACTTCTGGGACACCCTGTATAATATCACCCAAACTTCATCACAACAAACAGAATCTCTATTTACAACCAGGATATCTTCACATCCCGTCCAGTGCATTACGATCTACAAAGCTCAAATAAAATTTCCTATAGAATACTGCTCACATATATAGAATCGCACGGACACAATCACACCTGAAATCGCATCCAAAAGAAGAGAAGACCGTTCGACTGAATAGTGATGATTGATTCACCAACATGTTGCAATCTTTAGTTGACATGTACCTCTTTTATCGCTAGTTCATCTCTTTTCCATTTGTATTGCTAGTATTGTTATTAATCACTTCGCTTTTATCGCGGTTTTATCCCTTCATTTCTATTATCACATTACAACACCCTTTGCTCTTCTGAGCGAACAAGTTGCGTACCATCTGCAGATCCTTTCTACTACGTGTCCCGCATTAATTTTTCCCAGTCATTCTATTAAGTCTTTGGTAGACGGAAATTATGTGGAAGAGAGTTTCCGTCTAAAGGCGGCGAGCTGGCAGAATCGGTAACACGCCGGGCGAAATGCTTAGCGGTATTTCGTCTGCGTTACGTTGTGAGTTCAAATTCCGCCGAGGTCAACTTTACCTTTCATCCTTTCGGGGCGATTAAATAAATAGCGGTTACGCACTGGGATCGATATAATCGACTTAATCCGTTTGTCTGTCCTTGTTTGTCCTCTCTGTGTTTAGCCCCTTGTGGGTAGTAAAGAAATAGGTATTTCATCTGCCGCTACGTTGTGAGTTCAAATTCCGCCGAGGTCGACTTTGCCTTTCATCCTTTCGGGGCCGATTAAATATGTACCGGTTACGCACTGGGATCGATATAATCGACTTAATCCGTTTGTCTGTCCTTGTTTTTCCTCTCTGTGTTTAGCCCCTTGTGGGTAATAAAGAAATAGGAAACTATGTGGAAGAACATCCATATTTACGTGTGTGTGTGTGTTTGTGTGTTTGTGTGTGTGTGTGTGTGTGTGTGTGTGTGTGTGTGTGTGTGTGTGTGAATTGTGTATGAATGCATGCGCACGCGTGTTTTCCTGATTCTCCACCATATTCTCTCGACATTAGCGGTGCGGCAAAAAGACACCTACAAAACGAGTATCAAACTAGAAAGAAACGTTAAGTGTTTGTTCAACTAAACTCTTCAAAGTTGTGCCCCAGCATGGCCACAGTCCAATGACTGAAGCAAATAAAAGAAAATATAAAAGATAAAAATAGAAATGTAAATTGACTTGTCGAAGACAAATCTAAAAGTTGATGTCGTAATCTGAAATATCCCAGGGGATGGGGGTAGGGATGGGGCCCATGGTTGTTTGCTTGTTTGTCCACATTGCTTAGATATGTTGCTATGGAGATGAGACAAGACGTTCGGTAATAAGAATTCTCTGATGATGACGATGATGATGATGATGATGATGATGATGATGATGAGTATGGCGATGATGATGATGATAAAAACGGAGACTACGACAACGACGACGATAGTGATGATGGTGATGACGACGACGACGATGATGAAGATTGGTGATGATGATGATGATGATGATGAAGATGATTGATAATATCAGTTGAAAACTAGAGCAAAAATATAGACAAGACCATAAAATTTCAGCTTATAATAATAAAGCAGATTTCAAAAAAAAAATATTTATTCCTCTGTGAAATTCACAGAAAGGAGAGAGAGAGAGGGAGAGAGGAGAGAGAAGAGAGAGAGAGAGAGAGATGAGAGAGAGAGAGAGAGAGGAGAGAGAGGAAAGAGAGAAGGAAGAGAGAAAGAGAGATAGAGATAGAGAGAAAGCGTTATAAGTACTACTACAACTACCACTGATTCCACCAACACCAGCACCAGCACCACAACCACCACCGCCGCCGCCACCACAACCACTACTACTACTACTACTACTACTACTAACTACTACTACTACTACTGCTGCTACTACTACTACTACTACTACTACTACTACTACTGCCGCCACCACCACCTTCTACTACTCATAATATTCCGTCAGTAAAAGATTATATCCCCGACACCAAAACACACCTTTCACATTAGCTAATACTATTCGCACCATTAGAAGAGCCAGCAATAACCACGATGACAACGATGAAAACGATGACAATGATGACGATGACGACGGTGACGATGACGACGATGATGATGACGATGACGATGGTGACGAAGATGAAGACGACGATGATGATGACGACGATGATGATGACGACGATGACGATGACAACGATGACGATGACGACGACGACGACGACGATGATGATGACGACGATGGTGATGACGATAGCGATGACGATGACGACGACGACGACGATGATGACGATGACAACGATGACATTGACGACGACAATGACGATGATGATGATGACGATGACGATTACAACGATAACAACGATGGCGATGACGAAGATGACGATTACAATGAGGACGGCGATGATAATAATGATGATAATGACGACGACGATGACGATGACAATGATCACAACGACGAGGATGATGACGACGATGACGACGATAATGACGATGAAGAGTATGATGATGAAAACGATGACGATGATGACAATACGTCGACAAAGACGATACCAACAGCAACGACATTATTAAACAGTAAAACAATATTATTAATAAACCATGAAAATATTCAGCCACGGCAGCAGTTCTAAGTAGTCAACCTGAATGATTGGCTGACGGATGTACTGTGCAATGAGTACCATGTTCTCCCTGTGTGTGTGTGTGTGTGTGTGTGTGTGTGTGTGTGTGTGTGTGTGTGCGTGTGTGTGTGTTGTGCAGAGTGACTCAGAAGTCATCAGCTCACATAATGTTGCTGAAGGCCTTGTGAACTCATTGCCACGCTCGCTAATGTTACCAACGAGCTGTATAGACACGGCAAATGCAGCCAATTACATGCCGAACATTTTCATGTGTGAGGAGAGCGAGTGTGTGAGAGAGTGAGAGAGAGAGAGAGGGGGGAGGAAGATAGATAGAGAGAAGGAGAGAGCGGGATAGACATAGAGATAGAGAGAGAGGGGAGAGAGAGCGGGTTAGATGTAGAGATAGATAGAGAAAAGGGAGAGAGAGAGAGAGGGGGGAGACAAAGAAAAGAGAGTAAAAGATAGATAGAATGATAGATAGATAGATAGATAGATAGATAGATAGAGAGAGAGAAGGGATAAGGAGATTGATAGACAGAGAGAGGGGAGTGAGAGGGAGAGAGAGAAGGGAGAGAGGTAGAGAGAAACAAAAAGCGGGAGAGAGAATGAGAGAAAGAGAGATAGAGGGGAGAGACAAAAAATAGAGATAGAGAGAGAGAAAGGGGAAGAGAGAGAAAAGAGAGAAAAAGATAGATAGAGATAGAGAGAGAGAGAGAGACAGAGAAAGTGAGAGAGAAATTAGTGTCTACTTTTGGATTTGAATAAGATACCGCTTTTCAATTAAAAAGAAGAGGAACAATCCCTGAAAATCTGGGAAGTTTGTGAGAAAACCAGTTCTTAAAATTCCATTAGGTGAAAGCAGTTCAATCATGATAGAAATCGTATTCATGAGATTTTTTTTTTCTGTTATCAAAGCCACATACACACTCACACATATATGTGGATACATAGGCGCGTACACACATATATATATAGACAAGCATATGCAGACATGTTTACTCGTATGGTTATGTGTATATAGAGGCGTGTGTTACTGAGTAAAGTAAAGTACACACGTTTACAACACATAATTTGTGCACATAAACGAGTTTATACACAAATACACAGTGAAACATTAATCCTTTATGTGAAATTTCTAAATGCACGCGGCGTAAAATGCACAGAAATCTGTAAAGCAAAATAAATTTTTTTAAAATAAAATTGTACTTGCAATTGCCATCTGCCCCGTGGATGACGACGGCATGAGAAAGTGGTTATGAAGTTTGCTTTGCAATAGCCAGGTCCTGGGTTCGATCCCGTTACGCCATTTCCAGGGCTTATGTCTCCGACCATGACTTCAGATCGATTCGAGGCTCATGAGTGAAATTACGTCTACAGAAACTAGACGCAACTCGATCGAATGTAGTTGTGATTCGAAGGCGGCTTTGTGAGGGGCCGTCACACTAAATCTGACAGAGGATTTGGTCAAAGATATACGTGTCTGTGGAACACTCAGCCATCTATAATAATAATAATAATAATAATAAATAATAATAATAATAATAAAATAATATAATAATGATAGTAATAATAATAATAATAATAATAATAATAATAATAATAATAATAATGATAGTAGTAATAATAATAAATAATAATAATAATAATAATAATAATAAAATAATAATAAAATAATGATAGTAGTAGTAGTAATAATAATAATAATAATAATAATGATAGTAGTAGTAGTAGTAATAATAAAATAATAATAATGATAATAATAACAGTAAAATAATAATAATAATAATATAATAATATAATAATAATAATAATAATAATATGTAGTAGTAGTAGTCAGTAATAATAATAATAATGATAATAATAACAGTAATAATAATAATAATAATAATAATAATAATAATAATAATAATAATAATAATGATAGTAGTAGTAGTAGTAGTAATAATAATAATAAAATAATAATAATAATAATAATAATAATAATAATAATAAAAAAGCCCCTTCATGGTAAATACTGGACTAAACTAAACGCAAAAGAAATAGACAAAGAAAAATCCCAGCAATGGTTGAGAAGCTCAGGACTCAAAGCAGTAACAGAGGGATTTTTAATTGCAGCAGAAGACCAAAGCCTCCCCACCAGAAATTACCAAAAACATGTAATGAAAAGAAATATTACAAGTAACCGCAGAATATGTGGAGATGGACAAGAAACAATAAATCATATTATCTCTAGCTGCCCAGTCCTGGTTAAGAAGGAATATATTCACAGACATGACAGAGTTGGAACCTACATACATTGGAAGCTATGCCAACATTATGGAATAACAACAGAAAAAAGATGGTATAGGCACACACCAGAAAAGGTCACAGAAACGAGGAGAAAGCAACCATACTCTGGGATATGCCGATACACACAGATAGAGAAATTAAGGCCAACAGACCAGATATAGTTGTCAGAGATCATGAAGAAAAAAAAATGCTTTCTAATTGATGTATCAATACCGGCAGATGACAACGTGTCTCTAAAAGAAATGGAGAAACTCTCAAAATCCAAAGACCTGGAAATAGAGGTAACTAGAATGTGGAACCTGAAAACAGAAACAATTCCTATTATAGTAGGTGCATTAGGCATGATAAAAAAATATTCAGACAAATACATAACAAAAACACCAGGACTTACAAACACATATAACATACAGAAAATTGCACTACTAGGCACTGCACACATCCTACGCAGAACACTTTCCATACAATAACCATCAGAGCATCACAACAAATCACAGCACATACCCAAGGCACACAGAGCTGCGCTCGGTAGTGAAGTGAAAGCACGCTATAAAAATAAAACTACTGAATAATAATAATAATAGAATATGATCTATTCACCAATCTGATGCCCAACTACAATGGTAGGGGTGTTGATGGTGATAATGAAAAAAAAAAAGTAATGACAATATGCTGCAGATGTTGATACTAAAGACTATTAATACTACAATAATACTACAACTACTACTATATGATAGCACAGGAATCTGAGGCCCAACTACCACCCTTACCACTAGCCCAACCCTGCTACTGTTGCTGTTGATGCACCCACTGCTACTACTACACATAAAAACAATAATACCAGTTATATCAGTGATAATAATAATAATACTAATAATAATAATAATAATAATAATAATAATAATAATAATAATAATAATAATAATAATAATGATGATGATGATGAAAAGGAAACGGGTGGAGTATCCTTACAGGCTCATAATGATACATCCAGCGATGGTGTCACAATAAAAACACTGGTAATTGCGCAACCTGATAATCGCTACCTCATATGAGTGACAATGAAAACAAAATATTGTGAATAACTGAAGCCAATGATGGTGAAGTGTTACACCCGGTAGGTTCAGAGATTCTGGTCCGGCTCCAACCTGTCGATATCCAGAAATGGACCACCACACACGGCGTAGATGGAGCAAACAAATTAACGCTGTGGTCATGGAGTGTTACTACCTGACCAACCCGGTAGATGAAAATGGTGCTCAAATTAGGGGTTACCGACAACGTATGTATGATCATTGGAGAGAACTGGAATTGTTTCAACTCACGGAACAGAGACTATGTGATCAAGCTAGAGCAATAAGAAAACATTTTGAGTTCACAGAAGTAGAGCTCGAAGCTATCAAAAGACGGGTCATGGACAATAGCAGCATAGATAAGAATGAAAATACTGTTTTTACTAATAAGAGTAATCTCAGAGCACAAGAAAGGAGCAGTGGTAGCTTACTTGATGAGAGACATAGAGATGATCTAAAAGAAGACGATAAAACTAATAGCGACATGACAGATGAACAAAAGGCAATCTACGACAGAATAAAGGTAAGACTACCGGAGAACGATAGCGACATTATTTGCAACCTTAAAAAGATTGATCGATGGAAACTGAACCAAGAAACGAAAAATGTCAATGAAATTCTGAAATACATCAGAACAAACAACATCACAGAAACAAATAATTTGATCAAGGCATCAAGTATTGTTGTAGCTGAAAATGTGGGTGTCGATGTCAAGAAAAAGAAACATAATGGGAGTGACAAAAGAAAAGATCCATGGTGGAAAAGAAGAATCCAGGCAGGGTTAGACATGCTCTCGAAGGAAATCTCTGTGTTAGACCGAAAAGAGAAAGGGGAGCTTAAAAGCGAACAAAAATACAGGGCACTGAAAAGGAAGTATAATATTAAAAGAAAGGGGCCTGAAAGTTGTAGTGGAGGAACTGAAACAGCGCCTCGTTGCAAAGATGATAAGATACGACCAAAGAATGAAGGGTTACCACCAGAATAGGCTATTCAGAGTAGATCAGGAGAGATTCTATAAAGAAATAAATGGAGGAAGTACATATGAAAAGTTGATACCAGATAACATTGAAAGTCAAAGGTTTTGGAGTGACATTTGGAGCTCACGTTGTCAGGCAGTGGAACCCAAAACTATATCGCGTGATTGCGAAGCGAAGTTTTTAACCATTCGGCTTTTCTGTGCTACCTGCAAACTTATACACTGAGTCAGTAGTTTAGTTGACTGTAAAAGTAGATTGCTCATCGTAAAACCGATGAAAGATCCATTTTGCTTTTGATTATACCTACCTTGCAGTTCTAAGCTATAAATATCTCTTTTTTTGTGATATTAATTATTTTTACTCTGTTCCAAAGACATTTTTTTCTAAGGAATAGATAAATAAATCCCAGCATATAGCGGTTCTTGTTTTATCGATTAGAGAGATGAAAGAAAACTTTGCTCCTGGGGATATTTAAACTCAAAGAGTTGAGAAACGAAATTAAATATCTAAGATAACCAAACGTTAGACGTTTCCTTACTATTACAGCAACCATCAACAACAGCAGCAACAGCAACAGCAGAAGCAACAGCAGCAGCAACAGCAGCAACAGCAGCAGCAGCAGCAACAGCACCACCACCACAATTTTTCAGATATTCTGTAATATCGGTTTCAAATTTTGGCACAAGGTTAGCAATTTCTGGGGTGGGGGAGAGGGGTAAGTCGATTACATCGATCCCAGTGCTCAACTGGTATTTATCCTTTCGACTCCCGAAAGGGATGAAATGCAAAGTCGACCTCGACGGAATTTGAACTCAGAACGTAAAGACGGACGAAATGCTGCTTAGCGTTTTATCCGGTATGCTAACGATCTGCCAGCTCGCTCCCTTAGCTATTCTGCAATGTTGTGAATCTAGAGTTGAAAATTTGTTACTGAATAACAACCACCAGCTACTTCTATAAAATGGTCAATTAAAGAAAGTATTGCTCTATCCACTACTGGGCTATTAGTTTATATCTATTGCAGACATTTGGCTGGTTCTTGAGCAAGACATTTAGTTCAGCTTTAGATTAGTTTGTACTGGGTCTAGGTTTCAGGCTTATATGGGAAAATAATCGGCAATGGAACAATGAATTCCCCTGGAGTTTATATATATATATATATATATATATATATATATATAATATATATATATATATATATATATATGTATGTGTATGTATGTGTTTGTGTGTCTGTGTTTATCTCCCCCAACATCGCTTGACAACCGATGTTGGTGTGTTTATATCCCCGTAACTTAACGGTTCGGCAAAAGAGACCGGTAGAATAAATATTAGGCTTACAAAGAATAAGTCCTGGGGTCGATTTGCTCGACTAAAGGCGGTGCTCCAGCATGGCCACAGTCAAATGTCTGAAAGAGTAAAAGAGTAGGAGAGACATTCTGCTTTCATCCAATCACAGATATAAACTAAAGGTCATAGAAGAGAAAATCCTGTCACAAAATGGAAACTGTATCGAATAAGGGTTTCTAATTTAAGCACAAGACCAGCAATTCTAAGCAGGGAAAGTTTAATCAACTATTCGCCCATAGTAATTGACTGGTGCTTTATTTTATCGACCTCGAAGAGATAAAAGGTAAAGTTGACCTCAGCAGGTCTTGAACTCAGAACGTAAAGTGTTGGCACAAATACTACAAAGCAGATTCCCGACGCTCTAACGATTCTGCCAGGTCAACGCCTAATTGTACGGAATACGGGTTTCTGATTAAGGCACGATATTAGCCATTTCTAGAGGAGATAACATCGACTCTCGAAGGACGAAAGGGTAAGTTCACTACGGTGACGTTTGAACTCAGAACAAATACTGCGAAGAACTGTTTTTCTCCAACGCTCAAACGATTCTCATTTATTTATTGCCCACAAGGGGCTACACACAGAGGGGACAAATAAAGACAGACAAAGGGATTAAATCGATTATATCGACTCCAGTGCGTAACTGGTACTTATTTAATCGACCTCGAAAGGATGAAAGGCAAAGTCGACTTCGGCGGAATTTGAACTCAGAACATAGCGGCAGACGAAATACCTATTTCTTTATTACCCACAAGGGGCTAAACACAGAGGGGACAAACAAGGACAGACATAGGTATTAAGTCGATTACATCGACCCCAGTGCGTAACTGGTACTTAATTTATCGACCCCGAAAGGATGAAAGGCAAAGTCGACCTCGGCGGAATTTGAACTCAGAACGTTAGCGGCAGACGAAATACCGCTAAGCATTTCGCCCGGCGTGCTAACGATTCTGCCAGCTCAAACGATTCTGCCAGATTGCCGCCTTTACAGTTGCCACCTACACTGTTGAGAATAATATAAATTCCAAAACTTTTAAGAAAGAAACCGAAGCAACCATTTTATAAAAATCTTTGAACGATTTATTCTTTACATAGAGTTTCATAAATTAACCAAAAAGAGATCTCGAAACTGTTAGATTTTTACGTAAGTCTTGAGAGAATTTATCATAATTTGTTTAATTAAAAGAAAAACCCCGTTAATTAAAGAAATGTTCATTTTTCGTCTCTGCCAAGCTTTCTGGGTCGAGCTGAAGACGGTCATTGAGTCAGAAACACATATCCACGACTGGCCTCTTATCTCCAGACAATAAGCCTGTGCTTTTTCTTAATGGCATATCAAATCTTTAATCTTGAGAGTATTTCCACTTCTTAAGTGAAGCCGCTCTTGATTACTGTATGGTAATTATTTTGACACATCCTTTAGAGGTCGAATAATTTTAATTAATTAAGAATTTATGTTGTATGGTGTTTGATACGCCTGTATTTGTCTATGATGTTCAATAACATTCCACTGGCAACCCCCAAGTTGTTTATTTCTCTCGGGTCCTTTTTGTTTAAATGATTTCATTTAGAAATTTCTTTTTAGATCTACAGTGGGGATTTCTTAGTTGGTTGCTGATTTACAACATATTTCAAATACTTTCAAGAAATCAATGCTCGACTATTTTATTAGAATTTTACGTCCTGGCCGATATTGAATACACATATATGATTATGAGTCTTTCACATGACGTAAACGTATACACAAACACTAAGGCGGCGAGCTGGCAGAAACGTTAGCACGCCGGGCGAAATGCTTAGCGGTATTTCGTTCTGAGTTCAAATTCCGCCGAGGTTGACTTGCCTTTCATCCTTTCGGGGTCGATTAAATTAGTACCAGTTACGCACTGGGGTCGATTTAATCGACTTAATCCGTTTGTTTGTCCTTGTTTGTCCTCTCTGTGTTTAGCCCCTTGTGGGTAGTAAAGAAATAGGTATTTCGTCTGCCGCTTCGTTCTGAGTTCAGATTCCGCCGAGGTCGACTTTGCCTTTCATCCTTTCGGGGTCGATTAAATAAGTACCAGTTACGTACTGGAGTCGATATAATCGACTTTATCCCTTTGTCTGTCCTTATTTGTCCCCTCTGTGTTTATGCCCTTGTGAGCAATAAAGAAATAAGAATCGTTAGCACGCTGGACAAAATGCTTAGAGGTATTTTGCCTGCCGTTACGTTCTGAGTTCAAATTCCGCCGAGGTCGACTTTGCCTTTCATCCTTTCGGGGTCGATAAATTAAGTACCAGTTATGCACTGGGGTCGATGTAATCGACTTAATCCC
>NC_043014.1:41087839-41092839 GCF_006345805.1 Octopus sinensis
AGAATTATATAGTATCTAAGTCGAAGTATGTGGTATTGAGCTGCAGAATTAAGGTAACTCAATACCACACACATTGATTTGGTTACTACCATATTATTATTATATAATTTCCCCCGTATTTATAATAGCACCCACCATTTTCCGGGTACAGAGCGGCAGTGAAAAATGGGAGACAGATAGGTGTAGGAGGAGCAATAACGAAAAAGAAGAGAATATCACATAAGAATTGAGTGAACTAGATGAATGGGTTTGTCGACAGATAGATAGATAGATAGATGTATGGATAAATATAAGTATGTACAGAATTAGATTTATACATACGTACATGCATACATATATATACATATATGCATATATACATACAGACACACACATAAATGTGTGAATATGTGCAAATGTATATATAAATGTGTAAATATATTTACATATGCGTGTATATATATAAATATACATATATATATATATGTAGATAGATAAGTAGATAGATAAAAGTGTGTGTACATATATATATATATATAAGCACACACACATTTATATCTATAAATCTATCTATCTATATGTGTGAATATGTGTGTTTATATGTATATACATATACATATGTACATGCATACGTACACACTCACATAAATATATATATATATATGTACAAATATATATATAAATATATAAATGTGCGTATATATACAAATGTATATATAAATGTGTAGATATATGTACATATGCGTGTATATATATAAATATAAATATATATATATAGATATAGATATAGATAGGTAGATAGATATAAATGTGTGTGTGTGTATATATATATATACACACATATCTCTCTATCTATCTATCTATCTATCTATCTATCTATCTATCTATCTATCTATCTATCTATCTATCTATGTTTCTATCTATCTATCTATCTATCTATCTATCTATCTATCTATCTATCTATCTATCTATCTATCGATCTATCTATCTATCTGTCTGTCTGTCTGTCTGTCTATCTATATATATCTATGTATATATATATAATATAATATATATATATATATATATATATATATATATATATATATGCGACAGATAGATAGATAGATAGATAAATAGACGGAGGGATCTACTGAGCGAAAATAATCGAGATAAATGATACTATAGCGATGCTGAGAACCGATATAAAGTCGTGCAAGTAGACAGGTAAAGGAAACGTTAAAGAAAGAATGGTGAGAAGAAAGAAAACAACGGAAAATTAATTCCATGTTTCGCCACGAATTAAAGGTGCTTCAAGAAGTGTGAAGAGATATAAATATATTAGAGTTTCTGTGAGAGATAATCGCCCAGGTGTTGCGTTATAGCGCTCTTTTTTTTCAGCATATTTAGGGAATTGTATTTTTAGATTGATAGAAAAGTGACAATATTCTTACAAACTAATGATAAACAAAAAAGAAAATATTGAAGATTGTTTGAAGAAATATGATCGATACTTTTCTCTTTCTCTTTGGTTTGGGATTCGTAGGGATATGTAATAATGTTCAGATAACGTTATTATGTGTGATCGAAAAACTGTGTTTAGAATAAACGGATAGATTCGTATGAGAGATATGGCTTTTTAAGAGAAACGCTTCTGAATGACATGAACATATATCATCATACAGGTAGAAGGAATATTTAAAGACTCTAGTGATATGAGAGAAAGAGAGAAAGAGGGAGAGAGGTAAAAAGAGAGGCAGGCAGACAGATAGACAGTCAGGCAAACAGACAGAGAAAGAGAGGTGAGAGCAATAGAAGCAGAGATAGATATGGACACAGAGATGTGGAAGAGGGAAAGAGAGAAAGAGAGGGAAGAAAATAGAGATAGATAGAGAGAGAGATGTGGGAGAGTGAAAGAGAGAAAGAAAGAGGGAAAGAAAATAGAGACAGACAGAGATAGATATAGACAGAAAGATGTGGGAGAGGAAAAGAGAGGGAGAGGGAAGAAAAATAGAGAGAGAGAAGGAAGAAAAATAGAGATAGACAGAGAGATATGGGAGAAGGAAAGAGAGAGAGGGAATGAAAATAGAGACAGACAGAGATAGATATAGACAGACAGATGTGGGAGAGGGAAGAGAGAGAGTGGGAAGTAAAACAGAAACAGAGAAGTAGATGGCGATAGAGAGATGAGAAAGAGAGAAAGAGAGAGAGAAAGAATGAGTGGAGGAAGAGAGGGGGTGAGTAAGAGGGTGGAGAGAAAGAGGTGAGGAAGAGAGTGAGATAGGCACAGAGATAATCTGATTGAGAGAGACAGAAAGAGAGAGGGGAGAAAGATAAGAGACAGGCGAATAGATAACGATAGATAAAGATAGATGGAGAGAGATGAGACAGAGAATGAGAGAGAAAGAGAAAGAGAAAAGTGAAAGATGAGGAAAGATGGGAGGGGGAGATAGTAGTGAGGGAGAAAGAGATGGGAGGAGGAGAGATAGTGGGGAGGAAGTGGAGAGAAGGAGAGAAATAGAGACAGACAGAGATGAATTGATAGAAAGAGCAAGAGCGAGAAAGAATGAGACAAGAGAGAGAGAGAAAGAGAGAGAGAGAGTGAGAGAGTGAGAGAGAGAGAGTGTGTGTGAGAGAGCGAGAGATTGAGACAGAGAGATAGTGAGGTTAAGCGAAGGAGAGCTACGTTATGGCAAAGACGTCTCAAACTAGTTTCTTCTTGTGAGTGCTTCTTTCTTCCAACATCATAAAATTGAAAATGGGAATGAACAAGAAATAAGGTTTAACGAGAGCTCACCACAAAAACATGTCACCTATTTATGAATATATTGATATAGTTTATAAAAGATTGCACCCCCCCCCCCAAAAAAAAAACCCCCCAAAAACCATATTCAACGAAGAAATAGGATAATGGCTTATTGGTGTATTTCAGTGATTATAATGTCGTGTCTAATAAAAAAAAAATAAAATAATCAAACCTGAAGATGAAACCTTTATAAAGACTCGAGATAAGACTGTAAAATGAAAAAGGATTGGGGACTTTATCTTAAAGTCGGTTCTTGTTAAATCCATTTAGAGAAACTTAATTAATGGCAGTTACTGTAATTATGGTTTAAAAGCCAAGATTAAATCAGGGAAATCAGTTCAGAACTAAATATATTTGTCATATATAGAAGGGTATAATCTAATAATCTATCTATCTATCTATCTATCTATCTATCTATCTATCTATCTATCTATCTATCTATCTATCTATCTATCTATCTATCTATCTATCTATATGTCTGTCTGTCTGTCTGCCTCTCTCCCCTCTCTCTCTCTATCTATCTATCAATCAATCTATCTATCCATCTATCTCTTTCGCTTCTTGTGGAAAGGATGCGTCCCGATGGTCAGGCGATCCATTTGCTGTCAACACCCGCTAAAAGGAGGGCTGGGCATGCCGTGGTTGATGATGCGCAGACACGCGCTGACACTGCGACATCTCTGGCTCTATGTAGACGACGGTGAACAGGTGTGGTCGCCGTTTGTGAGGCACGCTTTCCCGCAGCTCGTCTCCATGACCGAACTGCAGTCGTGGATCAAAAAGAGGCCGAGGAAGGGTGATTGGCACCGCGAGTGTCGCGTTGCTCTCAAGCAACTCTGCCGTCCCGGGTCGACCTTGAGTGACTTCAACACAACCAAAGCATTCTATAGGGGATTAGTGGAGGGGAGGTACGACGACGAGCTCGGGGCGAACCTGGACGTCGACGAGGAGTACCTGACCCGCCTGTTCAGGACGACTTTCGGGCCAGGGCCCATGGACAACTTCCAGAGATCCCTGGCCTGGCAGTGCTACCGAAAAGCGCTACCCGTTCGGTATAAGCTCTACAGACACAGCTCGAGAAACACGGGGCCGACCTGCCCGAGATTGCGGTCAGAGCGACGAAACCGTTCTGCACGCACTCGTGCAGTGTCCAACAATTTCCGACCTGTGGGCTTATGTCAAACAACTGCTGTCACGTGTGGGACGAGTCGGTTTATCAGCTGAGTCTATCGTCAATATTGTCACGCCTCCTTCCTTCAAACGGGAAGGAAGAGCTATTTTCATCATCCTTGTGGCTATGGCTAAAGAATGTATCTGGTGGACGCGTCTGAAAGAATTGGAGACAAACACTTTCCTCTCTGGTCAATCTCTCATCAACTTCTTCAAGTACCACTTGAAAAGGAAAGTGAGAGTAGAGAGGCAAGTTTTGTCTAGCGAATGTTTTAAAAAAAGATGGGTGAATGTAGCAAGGATGGCACGTATGAATGACGAAGCCACCTTGAGCATAATCCTATGAACCCAGAAATTGAAAACAGAGGTTACCCACTTGCAAACAAATGTGGTAACATATAACAATATTGACCAAGGTTACCGTGGTCTTTTTCGTAGGCTTTTCTTCCCACGGATAAACCTTACTTGCTTTCCCCTTTACACCATATATCATAACACTGTGATACACGATCCCTATTGATCGTTCTTTTTTTTCCTCTTCCCCTTTTTTTCCCCTTTTTTCTTCTTTTTTCATTTCTCTTTCCTTTTGTTCCTTTTCCTTTTCTTTTTTTTTCTTTTTATTCTTTTTATTTTATTCAATTTTTTTTGTTCTTTTCTTCCCTTTTACGATCCCTCTTGATCGAAAACCTACGCCACCCCCTTTTTTTTCTTTTGTTTTTTGTTCTCTTCATCCCCCAAAAGAAAAGCTCTACCTTGTAACTTGTCCCATCTGTGTGCAGCCCTGTGTGGCCAATAAAGAAACTTATCCATCTATCCATCTATCTAGCTATCCATCTATCAATCTATCCATTCATCCATCCATCCATCATCTATCTATCTATCTATCTATCTATCTATCTATCTATCTATCTATCTATCTATCATCCATCCATCCATCCATCTATCTATCTATCTATCTATCTATCTATCTATCTATCTATCTATCTATCTATCTATCACTCTGTCTGTCTGTCTGTGTGCGTCTCTCTCCCTCTCTCTCTCTCTCTATCGATCTATCTATCTATCT